>NC_051048.1:3650425-3747925 GCF_904848185.1 Acanthopagrus latus | reverse complement strand
TACACATGATTAAGGACCCTTTCTTCACCTCACCCGACATATAAACTGACATGTACACAGTAGTAAACACGCCGACATGACCTCTGTAAGCTGAGGTGGAAATACGCCCCTCTCCGCTGAAATAACAGAGGGTGAATCCAAGTTACACACACATGCAAATACACAGTGGTGTTGACAGTGGCAGCTGACGTACCTCTGTCTTTTCTGCTCCTCCGCTTTTTAAAACCCCTCATTCCACCTCTCTCTCTCTCTCTCCACATTTTCCTTTTCCCTTGTTATTCTTGTTTTTGGAGCCGTCCCTCCATCCCTAAATTTAGGGAGGAGGAGAAAACAGAGGAGACGAGGCTCTGACCTCTGCCTCACTTCTAACGTGTTTTCTTACTGTAGGTTTTTTTTTTTTTTAACACCCAGTCCAACTTTCCTTCTCCATCCGTCTCCTCTCTCAGCCCTCGTGGTTCTCTCTCTCTCTCTCTCTGAATGTGATGTTTCCTGTGCTTCTGCTCATCACCAGTAGAGGGCACTGCCAATTCTAACTGAGCTGAAGCCCCGAGTCAGTTCCCCCCTCGCTTCCATCAGCCTCTGAGGTCAAACTTAAAGACAAAGATTCAGGCATGATGTGTTGTTGGAGAGTTTAAACACGGTTGGCTGCAGGTCAGGTTCCCATTCCTGCTCAAAACCCAGGAAGAAGTCCACAAAATGAAGCACAGAAGCCAAGTATTACAATAACAGATGCAAAAATACTGCAGAGGTGAAGGTAAAAAGTATTAAATATGCAAAATATCCTATTTTCCTCCCTATAACTGATTAAAATGCTGCTTGGTAGTTAAATATATGGAAATGCTTGTTTTGAGTCAAACATCTAGACTGAAGATGCCAAATTAAACATAATATTGCCTCTGAAATCTACTCAGGTAAGCGTGAAATGCATATGAATAGTATATAAAGAAGCATTTCCCCAGTGGAAAGACGTATCGAGCTGTGAAACAGGCAGTCTGCAGCAGAAATGTCTGACATTGTTGCTACATGACCAGAGAAAACAGAGAAAAGGTTCTGATGCTTGAGCAGGATCGGGCTTCATATTGGACCAGCACCGCCTCGATTTACAGTTTGATCAGAGTTACATTTGCATAAACTACCGACAGTGTAGTGTTCCAAAAAACAGACACATGAAGGAGAATCAACCCGTGATTCCTTTCTCTGGAAGGACGTATGGATCGGTGAAAAAGAGAGCAAAGGAATAAAAAAAAAAAAAAAAAAAAGCGTTTTAAAGAAGGATGGATGGAGGGGCAGGGAGAGACGGGAAGAGGTGGGAGTTAAAAAAAAAAAAAAAGAAACGAGGGAGTCAGAGGGAGAGAGAGGGGGAGAGGAGGGAGGGAGGGAGGGAGAAGAATAAAGGAGTCTTTACATGTCTGTGGAACCAGCAGCTCGCAGCACTTTCACATAATTTAAGACATATGGACGTTATTAGGACGACCATGTCTGTGTGTGTGTGTGTATGTGTGTGTGTGTGTGTGTGTGTAAGAGTCTGGGAGTGTGTGTGTGTGTGTGTGTGACAGTGTGTGTGTGTGTGTGTGTCTTTAAGCCTGTGTCTTTGCGCTGCAGGCTACAGAAGACAGTCACGTTTTTGTGGTGCAGCAAACTGACTGTTGTACTGAACAAATACCCCCTCCAACACCACCACTTCGACCTCCTCCACCCCCCCCCCCCCCGTCCTGTGTGCAACTCGGAACGTCCCAGAGTGACGCTGCATAAAAAAAAAACAAAAAAAAAAAACTGTGCTTGATTGGCAGCAGGGCCGTGTGGGGAGATACCACGCTGTCTGACCTGTAGTTACCTTTCAGAGTGGTGGCGACTGACTGACTGACTCACTGGACCTACAGTAGCTCAACCCTGCTGTGTGTGTGTGTGTGTGTGTGTGTGTGTGTGTAGGAAGCGGCAAAGTACTCGCCCAAATTGACCAATTATGCGTAATCCAGCGCAGACGGGTTAAATAGCTAAATTCACGACGTTACACAACCTCTTCTGGCTTAACGTATATATATATATATATATATATATATATATATATATATATATATATATATATATATATATATATATATTTGCCCCAATCACCTCTCGGCCTCACTTCCTCTTATTTAGGCCGCGCTGAAGACTAATGAACAGCTGATAAACAGACAAATAAACAGCTGATTGATTAACCCACCAGTTATCATCCAATCTGCTGATGAAAAAACACCTGAAATGATTGAATGTGTCGCCAACTGAACCTTTAACATTAAGTGAAGTGACTGAACTGGCAAGTCATTGACTTAATAGCTAAACAAATGACTGACGGACTACGTAATCAATCACACAGCTTGGAGAATTTGACGTAACACACCAAATCTTTGACCAAGCAACTGACTTAGATGCACCACAAGGAACTTTTACCCGGTTACATTTTTGGTCTTTATTGTTCAAGCTATTGCCAAATAAGTCCACAGTTCATAGTACCTCTCGTCATGGGAGCAGATAGGAGCTTCTAAGCCCGCCCTAGAGCCAACAACGACCAAAGTGTGATCGCACTAACCACACTTTTTCCACGCCAGCATCCACATGATTGATGCATCATGCAGCCGATGAGTTTTCGAATCCAGTAAGTCCAGTTTTCAAAGCCATAAACTTGGAGTAGTTCTGCATGTCCGGAGACTTGGATCACTGTACGGAGCCATTTTTTAACAGTTGTTTAGAAGAATGCTGTTTTGCTGTGAGGCTCCAGAAAAGTTTTGCAGACGACACAAACGTCAACCGACTTTCCATCTGCATGGTGGCTGAGTACATAATGACTGAATTACACATTTGGGTGAACTGTTCCTTTTAACCAAAGCGCCCGTAGGACAGTGTGTTTCAAAAAAACACTGGAAGACAGTTTAAAGACTTTCATCCAAATCCAATTAGTGGTCTCCTCATTTACCTAACCCAATCGATCATCCGCTGACATTTATTTATCCTCCCAACGAGCGAAACCGACTGCCTGCTTACAAAGAAAAGAGCGTGTCGTGACTGCCTTGTGTTTCTCCTCAGACTGTTTTGAGGTCAGATAGTGTGTGTAATCCCCTGTGGTCAGGGTTGGAGAGCAGGTCATGTAAGCTGATCTGTGACCAGCGGCCCCAGGGTGCGGCAGCAGAGGAAATGTAGCGCTGCTAACGTCTTGGAGCGCTCTGTGATCTGCACTAACCACTCCCTAACACACACACACAGCATATGTATCCATACAGTACGTACACGTAATTCACACATGCACACAGCAGCAGCAGCAGCAGCTCAGTGGACTATTGTTCATTCATCCTGGGGCCGACGGAGGGAGGGAGGGAGGGTTTGGAGGAAGGGAAGAGGGCAACGGAGGAGAGGGGAAAATGAGAGGAAAATGAGGTAGAAGACAAAATAAGAGTACGAGTGCCCAACTGATGGTTTGGTGGCTTAAACATCGACCTCAGGAACCACATGTACCCTCATTGGCCACGGCGCAAATCCCACCACAAGCTCCTTTCTCCCCTCTCTGCCTCCATTATGTCTCAATGAAAAGAAGCACTTTCAGTGTGTAAACACATGGAAAATAAAGTCATTTTTCTTTGCGCTTTAAAAGCTTTAAATTCAAACACACTGAAGGTTGATTCTGGACTTTAAAGAGAGTTATTCAGGCAAGAGCATGCGTGTTATTTTGCAGACCTAGTCCAACCATCCACTCTGAGTGATCCCATGAAAAGTGGCCAGCTTTAAGCCTGTCACTTCACACCTGGCTTTTAACATGCGTTTCCATGACTGCTTGTGATCAGATCTTGATTCCCAGAGGCAAGAAGAAAGACAGAAACATTTGTTTTGTTTAACATTTGCCGAATTAACAAGAAGGCCAAACTAGCTGAGAATTTGTTGTAGACGGTGTCTCACGATGTATAAAACGTTTCCTCTGAAGCAACAACTCTCAAAATTGAGTGATTTTTGAAGGGAGTCTGGTGACTTTCTCTACAGACATCAAAGAAGTAGCCTGTATTAGTTGCTGTTTGCGTTTTTTGTTAAATTTTACATGTTTACAGTCAGTAAAATGTTATTTTAGAGTAAATGATGAAGTCAGTTGAAACTATGCTCATCAGTTGCTAAATGTTGGCAGCTAGGACACAGTCGTACAGTACAGCGATGCCTCAACAAGACACTTTTTAGGAGGAGAGAAACAATTTGATGTTTAGCATTTAATGCCGAATTTACAAGCAAGCTCAAATTGTTTAGAATTTGCTGTGGTAGTCTCACAAAGTTTGTTAAGTTTCACCTCGCGCGACAATTCTTTAAATCAGGGGATTTGTCAAGGGAGTCTGGTGGTAACATCTGAAAACTCAGGTTAGCCCTAACACAATGTACTTTACTTTACAGCGAACCAAATCCAAACCATGCATCGTGCAGTCCATTCTGTGCAACACGTTGTTTAGTGTATCTGCATGGTTGTAAAAACTACAAGAAAAGTCATAAAATGTACCCATAGTGATAAAATAAATGGAGTAAAAACCACAGACAAGATGCAGTTATGAGTTTGTGCAGGTTAGAAAATAAAGCAGCTCATAAAAAGCACAAAAAGCACTTTAAAATACACTGAAGACGGAAGAAAACTAATAGAGCGAAACAAATCTACATGCAAATGCTCAACCCACAATCTTAACTAGCATTTCCAGAGTGATCACAAGGCTCTCATAGTAAATTGAGAGGCTGATTGACCGGCCAATAACCATCATTAGACTGAGCTATTCATGTCTAATGTAAAATTTGCTTGGTCAAATGTTCCAGTCCTGTTTCACCGGGCAGAAAATGCAAAACATGTGTATTTAGTCTCCAAACTCGACTCTATTACCTTCCTGTGACTGCTGATTGAATAAAACCTAATATTGTAACTTCTGTGACACTTCATTTAAAGAATTAGACGGTCCTGCATGGTTTGAACACTGTACTCTTTTAAAAGTTAACATTTCGGAGCGTTTAACATCCCGACAAGCCGTGACATTAATCACTCTCCTGCTCTTCTTCTACTGTTTTGGGGGAGGGAGAGCACTAAAGGTTAAGTGCACAAGTTATTTATCCAAACACAGCTGAGTGTTAGTGACTTATTCATATTAATATAATAGACCTATTCTAGTCCAGTCGGCTCGCTTCTCTCCATCGTTCTCCACTTCTAAATCATTCCCCGAGACTGTTTAAAGGGCAGTTTTGGAGGTTAAATCAGATGGAATGTTATTTGTCCAAACATCACTGACGACTGGTGACTGATTCATACTAAGAAATACTACGAGCAGCCAGGAAAGACTTAACTCCCCCCTCCTCCTCCTCGTCCTCCTCCTCCTCCTCTCTTGCTCTCTCTGCCTGTCATTCTGGTTCTGCTGACTACAGGGGAAAACCTCCACAATGTATAAGTCTCTGTGAAGAAGTAGGGAGACAGAGGAGGAGGGGGTAGAATTTGGGGGGTGAATAAGAAATAAGAATCGATGGAAAGTCTTGTCGAGGTATATTTTAAGAGAGAGGAGACGGGGATTAATGGATAGAAAATGTTCTCAAGATATGACGGGAGGGAGAAAGAAGGTTAATATTAGGAAATTTGTACAAGGATCAACTGTGCAAAATGTCAAGTGAGTCAGAAGCACAACTATTGACTTAAAGCCACTTTTTATACCGCTGTAAGGCCATCCATAGGTGAAACATTCAGTCTGTCTTCACCAGCAAAAAGGGCTGTTTAAGTCGTCTGTGCAAGCAGCAAGCATGCATGTTTATTTTCAAGTAGTGACTCGTTGTCATAGAGGGAAGTCAGGTGAAGTGCTCTCAAGACTGACGAAGTCTGCAAAGGCAGGAGCTTGTGGTGGATGTATGGCTCAAAGGAAAACCGGCCTCAGGAGATTGTTGATAATGTCCCATGTGTAACCAGAAATCAATGTAATGGCTCTGACTCACCTGGCAGATGGTTGGCTATTGGCAAGTTGGGGCTATTGGCCATTGTTGTCTGTTTTCTAGCTTTCTAGTTACCCTTTGTTAATGGTGAGTGCAGACTAGCGCTACCTGCTGGTATTGAGAGCTATTTCCTCTTGCAGACACAAAACGTAGAAGCTAGTAGGCCGTTGGCTGTAGTCTTCGTGGTATGTTGATGTGATGTGAGGTGACGCATCAGTCGGTCCAAGTCATAATCTTTTCCTAAACCTAACCAAACAGTAACCATTCACAACGTTAACCGCATGTTTATTATTGTTATCATGACGGCAAAGGTCACCTGAAAATGCATCAACCTGACACTCGAGACGTTTTCAAATGTGGCGTGCTATTTGAGTTTGTTGGAGTGGTGAAAACTGACTCATATAGAAAGCTATGTGTTTGACCAATAAGTTCTTCTTTGTGTCACATTTCAGGAGTGGTTAGCAAAAGCTAAAGTGCTCCTTTAAATGGCCAACCTGAAACCAAAAACGGATCCATCTGCCCTTTGCCAATTGGATGAACTTTTCCATCAAATTATCTTCTATTTGAGATGTCCTGAAAACTGACAGACAGTCAAACAACATAGAATAAACCTGCCACACAGTTCACACAGCCTGTCAGTCAGGATTTGTCACGCTAAGAGCTTTACAAAGAATATTCTGTTGGTATGCGTGTTTGTACTCACTGAGGGATGTATACCATATACAGTGTATTTGCGTAATCAGTGCTTTTGTTCTCTGTTTCGACTTGCATTGGTTCAGATGCTGTCTCTCTGTGTGCCAAGTCATACAATTTATGAGCATTTAATGAAAATCTGGGTTGATCTTCAGGTCATCAGACAAGTACAGTCATATTCTGCATATTAAATAACACTACATGCCTCTTTGCTCTATTTCTCCAGGTGTTTGCCAAAGTGTTCAGCCATGAGGCCTTGGAGTCCTACCTCCCGAAAATCCAGCAGGTCATCCAGGAGAGCCTCCGGGTGTGGAGCTCCAACCCTGAGCCCATCAACGTCTACAGGTACGGAGGAGGTCCTGGAGTAGAAATGCATTCAGGAGAGAGAGAATTTCATTGTTATTACATCTTGAATTGTGAGGGACGATTATCTTAATGTCTCTTTTTACCCCAAAATAGCTCTCATTCTTGAAACGATTCGATTCAAGATTGTTGCGTTTTCTGTAGTTTTAGGTGGAACCATTATAATCAAGGATACGTCATCAACAGAGAGTGTTGCACAAATCAGAACAACTTTTAGAGTATAACACAGCTACTTCAGTTCAGACCTCAAGGTCAAGGAAAACCATTGTTTCCTTTTGGTTCCAGCTGGGATCGAGCTTTTTGGATACTGAACTAATTGAATTTTTGGTTGAAGTGCTTTTTAAATTAGCTTCGTAAACCAAAACCCTTTCCTTGTTGGTTGAGAAGCGCCAAGTGTTGTGGGTCAGAATATTGGGCAAACATTGTTTATCTTTTGTAATGTGAACCAAATAAACAAGTGAAATATGAGTATTTTGTCCTTGACTTGGAAATTCTGTTGGACAATTTGTTGGAATACGCTTGCTGGGTTTTTGGGTCCAGCACTTAACTGAGAGTCCCCCCCTCTTCAATTCATTGTACAAATATTATTACGACACATAGAAATTCCAGTAGATAAAGAAAAAAACCCATCATGATGGGAGAAACATCACAATTACAAATGGAATCAGTTACACAAACATTGTTCAAGGTTAGCATATGTTCAAGAGGTCAATATCAGTTTCTACGTATGACAATGACTTGAAACATTATTTGCGTGGCTAGAAACATCCAATCATCAAGTTCTTTGCCAAGAAAAGATAACATTTGGTGTTGCTCAAGTATTGCATGTTGGTGCACAATGCATCTTCATTACTGGATGTAACTGAGCTCCTGATTTATTGTCTTCCCACAGGGAGAGCCAGCGGTTGTCGTTCACCATGGCGGTGAGGGTGCTGCTGGGATTCAGGGTGTCAGAGGAGGAGATGAGGCATCTGTTTTCAACCTTCCAGGACTTTGTTGACAACCTGTTCAGCCTACCTATAGACCTGCCGTTCAGCGGCTACAGGAAGGTATGTGTCGACATTTTGAACTTCCCTTATCCACATTGTCTTTGCTCCTTTTCAAAAGATGTGAAGTTTAAGTTTAGGTTTGTTTAAAAGCTAATAAGTTTGTTCTGGACTAATTTGTTTTGTCCATGTTTGCAGGGTATCCGTGCACGAGACACACTTCAGAAAAGCATAGAGAAGGCCATCAGGGAGAAGCCGCTGTGTTCCCAGGGGAAGGATTACAGCGACGCGCTGGACGTCCTGATGGAAAGCGCCAAAGAGAACGGCACCGAGCTCACCATGCAGGAACTGAAGGTAACAAATCTACGGTCATGAATCACCTGAGTAGTAGAAGAAAAGGTGCACAAACACACACTGGAGAGAAGCCAGATGCATGAGAAGCAACTAAATCACACGAGGGAGTGTTAACACACACACACACTACAGATAGAAGTCTGATGCGTATATGTGTTCAAACATACACACACTCACTGTTTACCCAGTAAAGTGCTGCCAAAGGAAACCCATCTTGGCTGACTGAACACACACAAACACATCAATAATTATCATAATTTGTCCGACAAATCATCCTGGGATCGTAAGCAATGAAAGTGACTTATGATACACATATTTATGTAAAATATGACTGCAGGGATGCTGAGCTGATGCCCGTAGTCAGACAGTAACAGTATAACACACACACACACACACACACACAGGGTCGAGGACAGGCACACCCTCTATTTACCTATTAAAGTAATTCTGAGGAATTCTGTGGAAACTCAACTCTCTCTGGCTCTCTGTGGTTTCTGGGTTAAGTCCAGGGCCAAAAATAAGTCAACAGTCCCCCTGCTAGGGGTCTGAAAGAGGCCTCCTGTACGCACACACTCACACACACACATATATAAATACACACTCAAAGTGAACTGGGGAGCCCCTGTCGCAGAGGCCCAGGCTGAAGCACTCTCCTGCAGTTTTCTGACGCACGCATATATAACACACACATGTCGGGGCGAGGCAGAGATGTGTTTTGACACAGATGATGGCAGATGAGAGGTTTATAATGAGAGTCGTGCTGCCCAGCCTCAGTGTTATTTATTCCACTACCTTAATAATGGGCCCGGCACGGCGCGCTGAATGTTGTTATTGGATAGGAACGTCACTTTCCAAACGCTCTACTTTTCAGGAATTAAAAACAGCATACTTTTATTATGCACTGGCATTTTTTTTGGCCCTGTGTCATTACGAAACAAATGGCAAGCTTGAGGTGTGGGGTGGTGGATCTGTGCCCGAGTGTAAGGGCAAGGTCCCAGGTTGAGTTTGCTCACAATTTGGCTCAATAATTATTGACAAAAATGAAAAATCACAAATGCCTGACACATATAAAACATGCAGGGTGAGAAAATCTGTTGTCTTCAATCACAAATCTCATCAATTTGTGTTTCTACTGCAGTAAAAACTGTGATCATGGCTACAGTTGGGCTATTACCCTTCGGCACATAATACTACCATCTTTATTTCCACTCTCCGGACCTTTTATTCAAGTGACAAGCAATTAGGCCATCAGAAGCTGAGGGAGAACTCAGCTGGCTTGCCCACAAAATAAAGACAGATCAACTCAGACGACCCAGTACAGTTCTGCACACACTGTAAGTTTGTGCCCGTGCTAAAATTACGCTTTACTTTCCATATCAGTGACAAGCTTTTCCAAACTGTAGTAGGCAGAATAGTGAAAAAAAAAAAGTTAGGGAGACTGTGTTTAGAGTCCGCACATGGAAAGTTTTATATTTTCTAAACCCTTTGTGGAGAAGAATCAAACAAAATCTTTCAGAGCATATGAAAACAAAGGGGGCTCAGATGTTGACATTGCTCATCATGAGCCAAAACATTTGGGAACCAGCGCACTGAATCACCATCTTGCCTCTCTATCGTCCCACAGGAGTCGACCATCGAGCTGATATTTGCTGCCTTTGCCACAACAGCCAGCGCCAGCACCTCGCTCATCATGCAGCTTCTCCGCCATCCTGCCGTCCTGGAGCGCCTGAGAGAGGAGCTGAGGGCCAGGGGTCTCCTCCACAATGGCTGCCTGTGCCCTGAAGGAGAATTGAGGCTGGACACCATCGTGAGCCTCAAGTACCTGGACTGTGTCATCAAGGAGGTGCTGAGACTCTATACACCTGTCTCAGGGGCCTACCGAACCGCCATGCAGACCTTTGAACTTGACGTGAGTAACACAAAGATATTTCTCAACAGAAAATGGTAGCCACTCAACACTTCTTATAAGTGTAATGTATTACAAAATAGTAGCATCTACACTAGCCTCTTGAGGAGCTGCCATTGTTGTTGTCAAACAGTCGCTTCTCATGCTGTAGTTGCCTGTAGTTCCTCAATGAATGCCGATTGTTTCAACCCATGTGTGTTTGGCCCCAGTTGCATAGATTGAAGCTTGGCAAGATGGATTTGCGTGAGTCAGGTTTTAGCCGCAGTTTCTGTCTTTTTTCCAAACAATGGTAGCTCTGTTTCTTTAGGAATAAGAACATAGTCCTATCAAAATACAGGGCATACCCAAAAACTCAATAAAGAAAACACCATCTCATTTCAAATGAAGGGGTCCTTAGAAGTTATAGCACAGTCATCTGAGATTTTCATGAAAGGTTTGATCAAACCACAAAAAGCCTTTCATGCTTAGACAGAGAAACAAGAACTGAGTCATATGTTTGACAACTTCCAAAATCTCTGGCCTTGGTGCACCAACTTTTCCAGCATTGATTACAGCAAGAAACCTACTTGCACCCTTTCAAACCTGTTCAGTGGCTAAATTTCTTTGTCTGTCTGTTTCCAGGGAGTCCAGATCCCAAAGGGATGGAGTGTGATGTACAGCATTCGAGACACCCACGACACCTCAGCTGTCTTCAAAGATGTGGATGCCTTCGACCCTGACCGCTTCAGTCAAGAGCGAGGAGAGGACAAAGAGGGACGCTTCCACTATCTCCCCTTCGGCGGTGGTGTCCGGTCCTGCCTGGGCAAGCAGCTCGCCACCCTCTTCCTTCGCATCCTTGCAATCGAGCTGGCCAGCACCAGCCGCTTTGAGCTGGCAACCCGGCAGTTCCCCCGCGTGGTCACGGTACCCGTGGTCCACCCTGTCGATGGGCTGAAGGTCAAGTTCTACGGCTTGGACTCCAACCAGAATGAGATCATGGCCAAGTCGGAAGAGCTGCTGGGAGCAACTGTTTGAAGGGCAGATGAGTAAGGGGGGGTGAGTGAGGTCTTGAGGGAGAAGATTGACGGAAGGAACGGAAGAATTTCAGAGTTATTTTTTCTTCTCTACCTTTTGCTCTGCCAAGTTGGAGGTTCCTTTTCAGACTAAAAGAGAAGCAGAAGTCTTCGTCTCTTGTTACAACTGATGATGATCGGGACTTTCCTCTGAGAAAGGAAGAAGCTGCCAAAAAAGTTCTTAATTATGCTCTATTCTGTGTATTTTTTTAAAGAAATATACAAACAAAATGTATGTACAAAAAAAAGCTATGTAATATAATTTGAAAGAGAATGTGGGTTGTGCACAATGGGAGAAAGAGAAGTATGGTGGTACTTTTGGGGAAATGAAGTGTTGAAATTAGAAAAGTAAAAGCAAAGACGGTTGTGTGAGGAAGGCTAGATGGAAGAAACAGGGTATAGGATGAAAGAATATGATATTTTAGCATTTTGCTTGTGCTTAATCAAATGCAGTGAACCATTTCAGTTGTCTAGCAGGGTAAAAGAGATGGATATATCGACTGAAAGTCCAAGATCTTCTGGTCAAAATGTGTCAGTTTTGAGCCAGAATTCTTTGGTGCAACCCAGATTCAACTTGTGTTTTCTGGCTTTGTGGTTTCCATCATTGATCCATCAAGATTCAGATTGTTTACTAGTTCAGAGATACAGTCAAAGGGATCATAGCACATAGGGTAGCAGGCTGTGGCAAATTTTACACTGTTTTGCTGAGCTTGTCAGATTGCCATTGTACCACTTCTTCAAGGCAACCGTATCATGATGCAGTAAATACTTCGGCTTAGATTTGAATTGCAAATCAAGTCAAGAATCAGTTCAGGCAGTGAAGGAAAGGGCGACGCCTAGATATGAGCATCGTACTTCTGATCTGATGATTCTGATGATATTATAAGGGGAAGAACAAAACATTTTGAACTTTTGTTAATGGGCAACTGGTTCAGTGTTTAGATCAAGTAACTGTTCAGGGTAGTTCTCAAGGGGGTAAATCCTTGCTGGGAGATCGATGCCGTCGTTAATGCTTCTGCATGCTCCAAACTTAAAATTGATTTCATCTTGGGGTACAAACCCTAAAATGAGACCATCCTTCCTAATGTCTTCCTAACGTGTCTTATTTTCTTTACCTCTACTGAAAAACGTGTATCAGTCTCTGGCTTAGTATCTGCTTCCCACAGGCTGCCCGTTAACATCAATTCAAAATGTTTCCCACATACAGTATATCCCATAATATTTAGGGTATGAACTCAGGTGCAGAGAAGACATTGTGGTGAAAAACGAATAAGCCTTTTCTTTTTGATATTTAACTCTCACTGACTGCACATAAATAATGTCACTTACTCACTGTTGTAGTTACAGAGCTGGACCAATTACTTTTTTTTTTCTCCATTTACTCTCCTTTCTGTCCACATAAACAAAAAGATATCAGGGGTTTCCAATAGCGCTTGCTATCACTTGACGTATCACCTTCTGCAACCATTTTGTATTCCCCCAAGGAAGCAATTTTGGCGGTGCAAGCAGAATCAAACAACAGTAATTCCCAATCGGCACCACACAAGAAAAAACTTACCGAATTAGGGTCAAACTGTAATGTGGTCCAGGTCTGCTGTGTAAACTCTCTGAACCTGTGCTTTGATACGTAAACTGAACTTTCGAGTTGCATTGAGATCGTACTCTCTCGGACAGCATCGAGGATACAATAAGGAACTCGCTCTCACGAAGCAGCGCAACTTCCTGAGCTGGAGGAGGAGAAAAGACAGAAGAGGGATAAGGAGGAGGTAGAGAGGAGAAGACCTACATACATGCTGCTTGAGTGTTGCTTTGTCATTTTGTGTTTGTTTTATCTGTGTTTTATTATCCCGTCTCCTTGGGGCAGCCATTTTGAGTTCTGTGGAGAAGGTGACATTCTGTCTTGCTGCTCCTCCAATCAACGCTAAGAATGCAAAACAAAAAGAAATTCCATGGTTTAAGCAACTTTATTAGCTAAAAGAGATTTATTGTTTGAGGTGATTGCACAATCAGAACTCTCAGAGCTTTGTGTGTGGGAAGAGGAAGCTTTTTTTTTCTACCCATATATGGAAAGCAACGGAACTCTGGGACTTGTCGGTGGAACTCTCGGACTTCCTAGAATCCTCGAACAGAGTTCTAAGTTTCAAACTGAGGCGTGAGAGAGAGACGGACCAATGAGGCTTCAGGGGAGGGCAGGGTCATGCTCAGAGGGCTTTTCTTATTGGACAATCCTGTTGTCCAATAGCATTCCAGATGGACTCTGCCTGTGCTAGACGTTGTTCACTCTTTCTACCAACCACACCACTGATTTCTTCATGATAAAAAAATATAAAAAATAGAATTTTTTTGCTGCTTTTCTTGTGTACATTTTCTAATTGAGAGTTCTAGTTTGCAATAGTTTGTATCGAGTGAGATTTGCTATTTCTTTCCCTTTTTTTATATATTATATAATTTAGCTGATTAAAATATTTGCATTTTGTGAAAGCAAAAAGAGCATTAATAGGTTATAGTGTATATTAATTTGTACAATATTCCTTTCTTTAGCAAGCCATGGGGAAAATCAGCTATTTACGTCTACTAATAACCTAATATTAATGTTATTGTACGATTAATATTGTTGTTATAAGATATTTGAAATGCTATTTTTTATTCTATTACAGATTTAGAGTTTTTAGCCTAAATGAGAAGGTCTTTGGTAAATATTGGATGTATTTAGAATGTTATGTATTTCAGTTATATTGTACACAGTGATTAAAATGTTAATATTGTTGATTTGATTACTGTAATAATTATTATTTGTTTTGTTATTCAGACTTATTATCACTGCATTTTATTTGATATTAATTATGGAAAACAGAAAGCACTTGCGAGGTATGTCTATTTTTTAAGTGCCATGCGACTACACTTCCCCTTCCTCTCACCTGTTGGTTACTCTGAACCTGTCTTATGTCAATCTGTACATAATATTTGTATTTCTTTTTACAGGAAAAAAATGTTCATTTAGTTTAAATATGAATGTCTTGTTCTACTTTCTTCCATTCCCTTTTTGTTACCGTGATTGTTAAATGTACTCCTGTAATAAACTATAAAGTAAAAGGATATCTTGAATTTTGTCTTCCCTTCTTAGAAGTATAGCCGAAGAGAACATGTGTAAAAAAAACCCATCGAAGTTGGCAACATTTTCAAGTGCTAACAAGTCAAGGCTGTTGACACTCTATCCTGATAAACTAAAAACACAAAAAGGCAAATAAGATCCAGATATCCAAACAAAAACATGCACAGATACTCAAGGATAAAAAGAAACACTGTGTGTTTCTATAAACCACATGAAACAAGCACACAATCATATAAGTATGTGCACAAGCGCATCCAGCATGCAAATCAAACAGATGGCAGTCAGCCTTTATGTTAGCGAGCTTGCAGTACTGAAAGCACTAACATGTAAATCAAGAGTGATCAGAAAGTGAGACCAGGTGCCTTCTGTCAGGTTAAAGAAAGTACCATTTAAATGCACCATTTCATTGATCGTGCATGTGATGCACCCATCTCCTAAAACCAGTGCTATGTTGAATTTTAATTCCAATATTTGCAGATGACAACTACAGTATACAACTGTGTTGATGTCAACAAAAGGCAAAGGAATATTTCCAATGTTCCAGATTTATGATCTGTCTAGGAACATGACATAGGGTCATATACTCCCAGGGTCCAAAGTTCTCAAGATTTAGCTGGCAAAAAATGGGAAAGTGACAAAGGTGAGAGGTTCCCAGGGTCATATGTTTCTACAGTCCTATGTTCCCCAGATTTTAATGGCACATCACGGGAACATGACACAGGGTCCTATGTTCCCAAGTTCCGGTGTTCACCAGAAATGTATGGCACATCACGGAAACAGACAAAGGAAATATGTTCCCACAGCCCTACGCTCCAGGGGTCCTGTGTTCCCCTAATTTCATGGCACATAATGGGAACATGACAAAGGGTCTGATGTTCCCCAGATTTGGATGGCACAAACTGGAAACATCAGACAGTCAACAGAAGCATTGCTGCTGCTCAGATTGTTTGAGATATGTGTCAAAAAGCAGGGCACTTTCAATCAAACAAATTATCATAAGCTATCAGTTTCTCAACATAAATGTCTCTGACTAAATGTCAAACAAAGATGAAATAATCTCATCAATCATTCTTTAAATACAGGATCAGAGGAGAACACAGATGTTATTCTGTTTCCTAAAGTCTGGCCCTGCCTGAGAGCTGTCTCCATTAAAATGTAATCAGGAAGAAATGCATAGTTGTAAATAAAATCAAACTCCTTTGTGTTATATTTTGTTGTAAATGTTGACTATTGTGTAATTGAACTTTTCAAAATTAGTCCAGCGATGGGACTGAGACCCGTCATGTGGGGGGAACACACAGAGAGCGTTGGTCTGGTTCAGAGTCCCAGCAGATTGACTGACTGATGTCTCAATGCCTCTGTATCTGTTTTTATTTCCCGGCCAGCAGATCGCTGTGGTTTGTGAACATCAAGGAGAAACCGGCTGTGATGTTCGCCGGGAGTTTTCCTTTCGCTTGATGGAAGACAGAAACGAGAGACAGAGAAGGAGAGAGCACTTATAACAGTGATGCAGAAAAATACACACACTTCAAAGACATAGCGCGAGGACACACACGGAAATGGACGAACATATCCACACAAATAACACGAATATAAAATATGACTGAAGAAACACTTGCATAACAGTTTAGGCATGTACACTTGTGAATGCGCACGCACACAAACACAGCTTGTGAAAGGAACACAGAGTTCAGTTCTGTTTGTTTGTAGTTTTGCCGCCAGGAGAGACTGTTAGCCGCACTAAGTACTCCAAGATGAGGGAACCTAGCTTGTGTGTTTGATGGTTTTCATGAATGGACGGAAGTTCTGTGACTGAGTGGTCTCTTTTGAACCTTTCAGCAAGTTGAATATGTAAAGTATATATTGTGTTGTCATGGGAGTGTGCTGCAAACATTTAATGTATATTCACAGTGAGCAGATATGCTTCCGATAGTAAAACTAAGAGTAAAATTCAACTTTTGAAAGATTTATACTGTCAAATTCTTCTTAAAAGTAATGATAAGAGTATTCTACAACAACAGTTTGGACTTTATACTGGTGGCTTTTTCGAGGTAAGGGTTTGGTGAGCTCAAATAATATTCACCAGAAATGAAGATTACATGAAATTAACTAAAAATCACCATTTGAGATTTCAATAATAAAACAACAAAACAGAAAAAAATTGTTACACAGTTTGGTTTCTTAAATCTATCTTTTTCCGTCTTCCCAAATAAATCAACAGTGGATCTCTAAAAAAGAATATAAAGCCAACATCTTTGACGCTGTGCACACAGGATGACTGTCTGAAAGTGCAGCTGCAGGCTAGCTAGCTGTATCCTCTTTGAAGTGCTGTTTGGGACAAATGCAAATCCTGTTTTTGATTTTGATGGTCAAAACAAAAGCTAATTTCTATCAGTTTCCATATTAAGAGTTCTTAACTCTAAAATTAAAAGCAAACTTTCATCACCACACCAGGAAGTCTTTTATCCAAATCAAGATAAAACTTTGAATCAACTAGATAAAACCTAAATTAGTTCTAAATTCATCTGGAAAACTTGAACATTTTCAAAGTAATCTTTTCCCTACCAAGAATTGTTCTTACATAAACAATTTTAAAATAGATATTCGTCAAAAATGAGGTTCATAACAAAGTTTGCTGAAGTTATCTAAAGGGAGTACATTTATGTTTACAAAAGAAAAAATCTATCTCTGTTAGAATTATTACTGTAATCTTGTCAAACACGTGAGAACACTCTCAGCCTGTAAGTGGTTAAAAGAAGCATTTTAAGTGGACGGTCGGAATTACATTGCAGTCCTTGCAACTGCGTTGCAGCTGCCAACTGAGGCGATCTACTGGACCGGTTTCACAACATTTAATCAGTGTGAATCATACACACTGTAATATCTCAAAATAGAGCCTAGGTCTGAAAATACCGGGACTTCCCTTTCAGGCAACTTGGCCGATCAACTTGATGATTAAAGAAAAATTACATGGTATTTTCCCATAAATGTGGGACTATGTTGACTCTGCTGGTCATCCTTACTTTGTATGTCACCTCCACGGAAACAAGACCCACAGATTTCTCAATAAGCTGAGTGAGCCACCCACAGCTTTTCTATGATTAATAAAAAACATGTTAATTTTCTTTTGAAGCTGAGATACAGCAGTGTAAGATCTGGAAAATTGAACGATTTTATGTTGTTTGGTGTTTTTTTTTTTCTCTTTTTCAGATGAATGACCGCTACTATAGCTTTGTTTCTGGTAATACCCAGTAGACATTTCTGTTCTTCATTTGTGAAGAAAAAAAGGGGAAAAACCAAGGAACAAAAGAACGTTAATGTCAGAAAAGACAAAGAGAAAGTGACAAAGGACTGAAGGGAGAGAGCAGAGAATTGGAGATTCCCCTCAGCTGTGACTTTCATCTTAGTTGAAGGATTAAACCAGTTATTATCCGCCAGACTGGATGCAGAAGCACGCATCTGAACCCTCAGCTGCAGGTATGAGGTATCATTAGAAAATACAGCGGGACAGGCAGCAACCAATCAGCACGCAGACTGAGTCAACACATTGAGACTGTTGTGGGAGCAGAAGTGTGACGGTCCATCTGAGGACAGGATGATGTGGTGAAGATAAAAGAGAGAAAAATCAGAGAAGAGGAAGTGAATAATGCTAATCACAACTTCATGCCAGAGCTCTGATTTAATCCAAATCCTGTGGCTTTGAGCAGTTTACCGGAGGTCAGATTAGTGGAAGTGGTTCACAATTTTTCTTTTTTCTGCACAGAGACAAATGAAGGAAACGGAGAAGTTGGAGATGGAGATGAAAACGTTTTTGGTTTTTTTTTTTTTTTTTTTTTTTTAAAGTTTTTTTTTTTTGCCTTTTCTGGCTTTATTGATAGAACAGCTGGAGAGGTAGACAGGAAACAGGGTAAGAGACGGGGAGTGACATGCAGCAAAGGGACCCGAGCCGGGAGTCGAACCCGGGTCCGCTGCAGAGCCTCGGCACATGGGTCGCGCACGCTACCGACTGAGCTATGCGGCGCCCCAACGTTTTTGGTTTTAATCAAACTAAATCCTTAGAAGCTGGGTAGAAAATGTTTTATGTTGCACTGGGGGGGGTTCAACACTTCTGTTTGTCCCTTCAACTGATTCTCTATCTGATCCAATTCATGGAATTACAAGAAGTCTTTTAAAAGCTTTCAGTCTTTTATCTTTTGCTCATTATATGTTGGTTCTAGGGAAGCCAACACTGGAATGTCAGTCTGTTGGAAGGTCAGGTCAATCCAACTCTTTGGTCTGAACTGAAACACATCAGCTATTCGATGGATTGCCATGAAATGTTCTACAGACATTCAAAGTTTTCTTAGACAATGCATTCAATATTCGACTTCTGTGGGGGCTTCTCCAAACACATGTGCTGGCTGGGCTTGAATCAGTTTGACTGAGCTGGACAAAGGACCATCTGTAAATATTCCTCCTCCCTGCGGTTTAGTCGAAAAAGCACCACTAAGAAAACTCTGCTAATTCTATGATAAACATGTTTCATTTACAAGAAGTCCTTCACAATGACATTCCCCAGTTATTTAGTTATTTAAATACTGTTAAATACTGTTAGCACAGACGTACCTCAGTGCTGAAATTGGTAACGGAAACACAAATCAGTGCAGCACAATTAAACACACCACTGACAAAAGTGCCTGTACTGGTAATCCACCGACTTTTCCACTAGGGTCACCCTGATGTTCATATTTGAGTCTTTTTTGGTAAAATGTCTTGATACATGTTGGATAGATTCCCATGAACTTTGGTTCAGACATTAACGTCTTCCTCAGGAGGAATCTTCCGTAAGAAGATTCAGGGCTTCTCACCTAGTGCCATCATCAAGGCATCATCAAAGTTCTTATTGTGGCTTACCAATAATTTAGTTTATGACCAAATACCTATAAAACTGAGGACGTTATCACCAACCAATGCTGTTTATGTTAAGTGCTAAACATAAAATTAAGTGTCTTATTATGTTGATGTAAACAAGTAGCCATAAGCACAGCCTGTAACTGAAAGTAAAGCCTCACACAGCCTCTGGTATGGTACTAGAACATATTTAATCTGTCTTCTATTTCAGGGGTTCTGGTTCTGGTTTTGTTGAATTATGTTTGGAAAGTTACAGCTCGCCATGATTCAGAGTTGCCTTTGTTAACAGTGACAATTGTTTCCTGATTTGATAAAGCTACAGATGTTTCCTGGCGATCGATGCACACATGGACACACAAAGACTGGAATTAACTGGATAACGTTTAACTTATATTTGACTAGTGAGGCCATTTTCAATAAACAGCTAGTTTGGGACTAACTGGTGTGTAAGAGCATCCATTATAATGAGTTGGCTTGGTTGTAGCCTACGAGTGTGTGTCAGTCTAGTATGAGCATGCTGAAGCGCAGACGTTTAAGGAGGTGTTCATTCAGTTCATTTTGTGAAATGCAAACATTTCCTGTAAGAGAACCTGAGTGTTTTTTTGTCACAGCGAAAAGCATTGGCACCAGGCTGTGGGCAGAAGGAGGAAATGTCAATCTTACATGAATCGGTACATGAAAGAAAACAGGTAATTACACTTAATTAAATACTGAGAGCACAGGAGGAGTGTTTGGGGACAATGTCTGGAGGAAAAAAGGGTGAACAAGGTGTACATGCACTTTGTTTTTCCTTTAATTGTCTGTGTATGACTTGGCCCACAGGTGTTTCCTCGTACAAGTGCCAATATTTTCTGGAAGGTAATCTGGCATTTCAGATGAATGAGGTGTGTGAGTTTCTTCATTACACTAATGTGGGGTTTCCCTGTATGATGGCCTGTCAGACGTGTGTGAACTGCTCCTTGTTTGCCCTTTCATTTTAAAACCATCTACAGCTCTGACGGGCAACACACATCTGCACATCCAGCTGCAGTCTGTGGATGACGAACTTCCAAAGAAAGCACGGATGACAACCGAGAGCTGAAACTACTTTTGCAATCAATATCAAAAGAAATGAGCCCCTGTGAAATTGTCTGGAAGTTTGCCTCCATAGTCTCTTCACAAACAAAGAAAAACAAAAACAAAACGTAGACAGTTCCAAGATTTGGCGAGGCGATTCACGTAATATTTAGTTCAAGAAATCCCCGTCTGAAGAGTTCGCACCCTCCATTCACCCATCACTCCTAAGTATATGCAAAGACAAACATACAGAGAATGAAATGACATTTCTGCCGAGAATGTCAAATGATAAGGAATCTTAAGAGAAACCATCAGAGAAAGAGGTTCAATTTCTAGACAAAAAAATACTTCAATCTTCATCAGCTAATTTAATCTTGTAAGCAAATGAGATAATTAGTGAGAACATGGTGGGATATTATGGATTGTCAACTTTTTGGGAAGCAGAAATGTCAAAAAATAAGAGAGATGTAAAACAGTTTATATTCATAACCCTAACCCTATATATGTACACAGTACTGTTTATAATCTCTGTATAGCTAAAACATGTTTACTACTTTTAGACCCTAGTTTACCTTGTTACCATGCTAATATTTTGCTAATTAACACAAAGTACAGCAGAGGCTAATAGGAGTTTCATTAAGTTTTGAAGGTGCTTGTTCATAAACCAAAGAATACATTTTAGTTTTGTCCATATGATGGTGCTACATGAAAAGTCATGGGGTCATTAATTCCCCGAAGTCTCCCTCTTAGTGTTGAAGGATTTACTCAGTCAGCAATGATAAGGATATTTTTAATGTTAGGATGGATATAGAGGATTTTAGGTTTTGTTTTTACTTATTGGGAAACTTTTGAGTCATTTTATTAAGGATGACAGGATGCCCTGCCAATGACCCCTAGAAGGCCCTTAGCTGTTGCATTTTAAACTTTGACCCTGTTCACATACTGAAGTTATGTTCTGATGAAAATTCCTTGTTTACGGGATCCTTAATTTCCAGTAGAGAAATAAAAGGGAAAAGAAAGTGAGAGAAAAGGCGTGACTCATAGGGAATTGGAAAGAAGGCAGGGAAGAAACTCTTGCATAACGTAATTGGCAGAGTAAAGAAAAACAAAACCTAACGACGCAGAAAGAGAAACAGAAAAAAGACAGAGAGAGAGAGAGAGAGAGAGAGAGAGGGGGAAGGAATGAAAAGGAAGCCATGTTTGATGACACATTGAAACAAGGAAAAGCGAAAGAATACGTGACGGGAGAAGATGATGACAGGAAGATAAAATCAAAGATAAACTTTGGGGATTCTCACAGGTGTGTGTGTGAACTTCAGTTGAACTATCAGAAGCTCAGCAGGTGCACGAGTCTAACAGAGTTCAAAGAACAAGTACAGGCAAACACAAATGCATACATACGTTTTTTTTTATTTTTATATCTACACTTGTCAGATCTTAAATTGTGTAATGCATTTACTGGCCCCTGAACCGTAACCCTGAAGTTTTAACCCTCTTTGAAAATTTATGAAATGGTGAAAGGTCCTCAAAATGTCTAAAATTCGACCTGGTCCTCACAACGCCCAAAGGACAAGAATAAAACACACACATGAAGACATATGCAGCACAGTAGCATGAACGATGTATAAAGAATTGTATTCCCAATGTGAGTGAAGTGAATCCAACAAGTGCTCTTCCTTTGAAGTGGATCCCACATGACCTGCCATGAGAGCCACCTGTCAGTATTCATCACCTTATAACAATTCTCTGGTATTCGTTCACATTAACGTACAGTATACAGTGTATAACAGCGCCACCTAGCTCCCAAAATGTAATGTGAGTATACAGGGAAGAAAATACAGCACAAGCAGATGAGTAGAGTATAAATTTAGGTATTTATATGATCATTTAATGTACCAAATGTGAAAATATAAGATGAGGGATCATGATTTTGTTTTTCTTTAATATTTAAGGTCACAGAAACCTGAAAAAATTGGGTTAAATACGACTACTACAACTATTACTACTAGTATTAATAATAACAGGTCCTTTTTATGTTTGACATGTTTCATTAAAATTGAAACTGGGCTGTACTTGTGCGTCGTTTTAGGACTTGAACCTCACAGAATGTGATTATGAATTATTGATGAAGATAGTCAGGAAGTTCGTATCAGGTTCAGACAGTGTGTGACATCACTTTATTGATCGCTGGCACAGGGTCTTCGTGTGTGTCCAGTTTCTCCATATCCACTTACTCATATACACGTAGCTGTTTATTCTGTTTTCAGCTAATTTTGCTTCAACGTCTTCCTTTTTACAGTTTTCATGCCACACACGTACAAGGATTCGTTTTCTGGTGAATGAACATGACATGATGCGCTCCGCAATGCTCAATTTACAGAAAACATGAGAAAAATAGTAAATATCTTACTCTAACTGTGTTGATATTTTAGGCAACAAAGTTATTTGGTTTTTGATTGTATGATAATGATACTGAAGCATTGAGGAACCACGACAAACTTTTGGGAACACACTTGTTTTTGCTCATATCTAGGTCAAGTAAATGTAAAGTAAACGGAATCCTGACAAAACCTAAGAATCTAGGTGAGAAATTAGTGGCCCAGCACAGCTAATAAGGTTTATTGCGCAAAACTGGATGAACAACTAACTTTCTCCATTTTATTGCCGTTCAGTTTTAAGAGTGGACTTAAAATCCAATCTCTGAAAACATCCCAAAGTGAATCCATAAACATTTCCAGTTTTTACACAGCTACGATCTGAAAAGCAGACAGGACTGACTCTCATGTATTAATTGAATAACTGAAAGCTGATAGAAGAAGAAGAAGAAGAAGAAGAAGAAGAAGAAGAAGAAGAAGAAGAAACTGAAGTCAGTTAAGTTGGTTTTAATGGCTATCATGGGGTCTTAAGATCAATGATGACACTTTGACTCACTAGTAAGAAAGAAACATGATCTCTCCATCTTAATGCTTGTGCTCATGACATCACTGTAACCCCAAACTTTAAGAGGAGAGCCAAATGCATCCATAATCAATAGAGCTGATTGATAATGGAAAGCTGAACCCTCTACCAGTCACATATCAGCAGGGAGATGAGGGCAGCACTGACTGATAGAGGTGATTGGTTGGGCCTGAAATTTTAAGACCTCCTGCTGCATTCATTGGGAGTCAAAGGAGAGAAATGAGAGAAACATTCTGAGTCTGAGGAAACGACTGTTGGGTGATGAATTCATGAAGGGAAAGAGTAAAGAGGTGGGAAGAAGGGTTGAGGGGAAGAGAAGGAAGTAGAAGGAAAATGAAGAAAAAGATTGAGGTCAAAAGAAGGAAAAAAAGATGAGAGGAGAACGGGAAGAGGAGGAAGGAAGTAAAAAAAGAAAGAGATGAAGTGGAGATAAATATCAGGGAGGAGAACTGGAAGCAAAGGTGATGGGATCGAAGAAGGAAGCTGAAATGAAAGGAGGCAAAAATAAAAGAAAGATGGAGCTAAGTAGACAAGAAGAAAAAGAGAAGGAGATAAAAGCGTGGAAGGTCGGAGGAGGTGTGTATCGGATTTGTGTCCTGGCTGTGCTGGCTAACCTCCTCTATCAGCCCATTAACATCTAAATTGTTGAGGAAAACTCCATTTCGTTATCGGTGCCATCACACACACACCACTGAGTATTTTGACTACACTTGCCCTCCAGTTCTTTGGCCCTTATCTGTTTTTATGAAGGAACAATGGCTTCTTTCAGCCGTCTGCCCTCCCTCTCTGTCCAACTCTCTCTTTCTCCCCTCGTCTTCCTCAGCCTCTCTCCATCCTCGGAATGCAGATTTTCCGACCACAGGGTTTGAAGTCGGGCTGGAGGGGAGCTAATTATTATGGAAAAGAGAACAAGACACGGAGGGAACGAGGGAGGAAAAAGAGATAGAGAATCGGGAGGCGGGGGAGAATGAGACAGACAGATGTAGGAGAAGAGCAGCGCTGTTGTTCATTAGCAGAAGAAAGACAAAAAAACAAAAAACAAAGAAAGAAACACACAGAGAAGTGAAGAGTTCATTTCCCATGCTTTATTTGTACTTTAAAGAGTTGGTGGGCAGCTGGGGCATATCCCAGCATGCTCTGGGCACGAGGCAGGGAAAAATCTTTGGTTCTGATCCACCTGACTTGGTGGACTTAGTCATAACCACTGTGATACAACCACCCTAAGCTCAAAAATATGTAGACGACTCAGTTAAAGTTGTGGGTAAGTATCACGGTTTGGGAAGGAGTAAAAGTTCAGACCGGCGTTGTAATCGTGATGGGGCAACTTTAAGTCAAACACACTTTTCCTGTGTCATATAACACCATCCACATTGCAGCAATTGGACTTTATGCGAGGTAAAGAAGGACTATGATGAGGCCAGGACAAAGACCTGTCTCAGCATCGGCAGGGCTTTTCAAAGGTGGAGAGGCCTCTGAGAGTTGAAAAGGCTGAGGATGGATGCAGAGGTTGCTATGTTTCTTCTCGCCTGGTTCGTAATGTTGCTACATTTCGATGAACCCAATGTGATGTTGGCTATAGCGGCAGGCGAGTTCTGAGTAAAGGTGTCGGGGGGGGTGGAGTTTCCAAATAAGCACCAATGGAATGGATGTGTTTGTCTGGCCGCAAATTCAACCATCAACAATCTTTTCCTAAGAATCAGTGACTAACGCTTTAGAGGCATTAGCGTGTTGTTCATACGCCATTTGGTGAGGCGTGGCTGGCGTTGTTTTGTCGGGATGAATCAGACTTGTTTTCTTCTCTCGGACGATTTCGTTATGATCTAAACAGCAATTTTGTAAAGACCAAAACAACCAGATCAAGACCCTTTATAGGAACCAATTCCAGAGCGGTTCATTGTGGTGGAAATGTAATTTGACCTCGATCTGATCCAGCTGGACTTTATAAGAAATGCAATTTTTTGAAATGTGTAAAGGATACTTCCTATCTCTGTAACAGAAACATCTTTCATGACCCAACCGTAACAGCTGATAATTCAATCTCTCTTTGCAGGAAAGACTGGATTAAAAAGCGTCGACTGACTGTTTTGACGGCTGCTGGCTGCCAAACAAAAGGTGTAACTGAGACAAAAGAAGAGGGAATATTCCCTCCCTCGACTACAGACGCCCCACATGTGCTGACACTTGAAGAGTTCATTAACTAAAACCAACATTTCCCATACGGAGCTAATATCCAGGCAGGCTGCCCAGGTAAATTAACAGAAGCCGAGCACATATTTCAAATACATTTTGGCCTCATTGATCCATGAAGCCGGTGAGCCTCATCAATACAGATTTCAGGCAGTCGAGATCTGAATGCTGCCAAGTGCTGAGAGCTTGTCTTTGAGCGACATGTGCGTAATTTATTTCACTGCATCTGCGCTGCTGGTGGTGTCCGTGCCAACACTAACTGAATGAACGGAGAAACGGTTTGAAACTCTGTCGCAGGAAGTAGTTAGCTAATGTTGCTGCGCAGCCATTAGCTAATACAGTAAAGTATAGCTGAATGATTTAAAGTGGCTAAAGCACCATTTTAGTAAAGGAGGCGGGAGGCGGTTGGAACTTTTGTTCACAGGCTGTTGCTGTTTCCTGCAAACACTGCATGCCAAAATAGTTTTTTTAGTTTCTCTTCATATTACAGAGTGTAAAAATGTGGCTTTATACCTGTAGAAAATATGACTTTTTCCAGTTTCCTCTAACTCAAATGACTCATGTAACTTAAAACTTCAAAAACCACACCGAAGTCTGCTCAACTATGACTGCAATGGACAGTAGCATTAACATTTTGTACTTTAAATATGTAAAAAAAAAAAAAAAAAAGAATAAACAGAAAATACAGAAGCCTCTGAAAGACACTTGAGAGACCTCATCGAGATTCTCTCCAGTGTTCTTTCAAAATGCCACGTAACAAACGAGGCTCAAGCAAATCTCTGCCAACCTTAAATCTCATGGATTCTTATTCCTACTGTCACTGACTACCACAAGAATCCCTGCCTGCCCCTTATAAACTCTTAAATCCCTGATCTTCTGCACGTACTCTTTGGGGGGGGGGGGGAGAGTGAAGAAAGCGATGGGGTAAAATATTATTGTTGTCATATTGTTGGCTGGGGAGCTGAACGCTTGCGATGGTCTTTAATGTAGTAGCCTGACTGGGATGTTGGTTTGTGTCCCAAACCTCTGCTGAAGCTCATCTGATGCCACGAGCGACTGGAGGGGGGCTTAAGATGCTGGAAAGCTGGCGAATGATTAACACACACACAGATATCTACATATATATGTAGCTACGTGGCAAATATTAGTAGTAGACTCAAAAGAGATTTGTATGCAGACACAAAGATGTATACTGAATATAGCTGCACAAATTGAAAATGTATGTTTCTGTGTGTATGGAAATTACATGTGCATGGGAGATTTATAAACCCGAGCACACATCCATCAGGAAGTGTGTTCTTCTGAAAGTCACCACTCGTTTTCAGGCTGACCGGTTATTCATATCAGCACTGGTAATGGGGAGAAGCTGCTCTGTGATTGAAAAACTAGTATCCTTAATTGTAGTAGAAGTATTATTGATGTAAAAAAAATGTGCTTAATTTAAAATATGTTTAAAGTGTACTTCTAAAAGTACACTTCAATGTAATAACAGTAAACTTACTTAATGAAAGATAAGTGGGCTATTTCATATAAAGACTGGCTTTTAAATATGAAGTATAAGAACTGATAATACATTATTAATCAACTGATATCCTACTGAAAGTGTCCTGGGAACAAATTTATATGGAAATATACCTGGAAAGTACTTTCAGAGTTTCAACATTTGTAGAAGGTTACAGCACTGACATTTATTCTGGCAACTGGGTCTAAAGAGGCAAATGTAAGAAATGAAGAAATGAAATGGAGACGATGCTTGACGAAGGTTTCACAAAATACCAAGATGCTGCCATGCATGTAGCCACAATTTCTTTCTTTGGATTTGGTCGCATCAGAATTTACAACAGTGAAATTTTGGGCTGAGGAAAGTTCAGCGGATACTTTCGCCGAGTTTAACATTGGCGAACTTTCACATGTCAATTTGCACCAGTAGAAAATTACAAACCGTCCTGACAGCACTGAACAGAGCCAAGAGAAGAGGTCCAAAATGGAGGCAGCTGAATATAATAGTTGTGTCACAGCAATTTCAAGCATCACTTCGTTACCAATCATCAAGAACCACTTATTTCATGCGTTAATGTTTTTTGGCCTTGACTCTTTGGCGCGATCTCTCCCGCTGACCCTTAGTTTTGTTGAGTGCATGAAGATGTAGTGAGGAGACTAACACTAAACTAAATAAGAGTTAAAGGTTAAAATAGGGGTCTGAAAGAAAGAGGGGGAAACAGTGAGAGAAAGCAAAAAAAAAAAAAAAACAATGAAAGAAGAGACCACGATGAGGGATCGCAGGCTCAGCTGTGATTTGGTTTGTGCTCTTGGCAAACGCACCGACATGACCAAAACCAAACCATCCTCCGGCTACCCCCACCCCATCTCTCAACACACACACACACACACTCACAAATCACCCCTAAAATACATCCTTTCCCTCCCATTGAGCTCCGAGGGGGAGATATTTGCGGGGAGCGCTTGGTTTGAAAACAATGTACGTTCCAGTTCACTTTCCCGGCCCCGCGTGGAGACAAACAAGACTGTGGTCCCTTCCCCAGAGACTCATGTGTATGTGTGTGTGTGTGTGACCTCTTAAAAGTTTTCCACAATAATCAAAAGTGCAATCAAAGATGGAATGGGAAGCAAAGACAGAGACACAGAGAGAGAGAGGCTGTGTTTCTATCCACTCAATTGTTTTTGAACCAGCAGAAGTGCATTTCTGGCTCCCAGGCTGAATCCGGGTTGTTGCAGTGACCGCAGCTTTGCAAGATGCTGATCCGTCCAGATGCATCTTCAAACAATATAAGTGGTGACAGTAGAGCTTTCTTTGGGCAACAATTAGCATTGAGGTCACCTGAAGTCAACCTCAAAACAACTTTTAAGGACTGGAAACAGTTTTTATGATCCATCAGACGCTTCAGCTCAGCCTCAGGATCCCTAGAAATTATGTCCATATTGTCAGAGAGTCAGAGAAAAGAGTAAAAAGCTCTGCAGATCTTTGGGGAACTGTGGATTTTGGTGGTGAATGTGGGTCCGGCACCACAAGCATCCAGTTTTTACATTACTTATACGTTTATCTAATGTTAATGTAGGGAACACTTGAGGAACCAGACGAATTTGTGCAAACGATGAGCTAAATTGCCCATGTAAAGTCTGACTGAGTGTTCGGTCTCAGCCATCGTCTATCTTTGCCAAACGAGCTCCAGGTGAGTTTTTGACTGAGTGTTTCTCCAGAGGTGAGCTCTGACATTCCACGGACAGGACTCAAGCGTGATCCGTCACTCTTGAGGTGCCTTCAGACGAGCTGCTTTTAACAGGCGCCAACTTTTTGCCGACCAGACCCAGTGGCTCATTTCCAGTTTCCTTTGAACCGCGACGCATCCCCGTGAGTGATGTGACTTAATGTGGAACCGGTCCGTGCGTTTGTCTTTCGGAGATGCTCTACAACATGTTTGATATCCCTCAACCAGTCGCCATGGGTTCTGCCAATGTGCGGTGGAGGAAACATCAAAACAGAGAACGGCTGACGTCGCACAAGACAACTACAGAACGCGCAGATCAGGTTTGTTTTGGAAGTGGCCTTCTTTTCCCACAAACTGCTGGCAAAACCACGATTCAGAGTGTCTGACTAACATTTTCACAGATTCTAAGGAGATTTGGATGTCAACTACGCAAACAATAAAGTTTGGTAGGTGAGAAAGTAGTGAGAAAACATGTCAGGAAGGATTCAAGGTCAAGTATCACATGAAGCACACTAAAATGTTTGCTCAAAGATAAGAAAAATTATGAAGAAGACAGCAAGGGAAAGACTTGTGACGGATTATCCATCCATCCATAATCTTATCCTGTGGTCTTCCACTATTGGCTACTATGCTACGCTGCTCCCCAAAACTATAGAAGATACGGCTTTGTTCAAAACAAAAAACATACACAAATACAGACAAAATGAGAAGGCTCTGTCAGTATCAGTTTCTAATATATAAATGAGCCTTGAGCAGGGTATTCTGGATGCCCTTCTGTCCAGCAACGCTTTCCAGCTCTTCCTGGGGATCCCGAAGCGTTCCCAGTCCAGATGAGGTGTGTAATCTCTCCAGCGAGTTCTGGGTCTGCCCCGGGGTCTCCTCCCAGTTGTTTGTGCCTGGAAAAGGGATTTGAAGCAACTCTTGATGTTCACCAACAATTCTGTCCAAGAAAGCATGGAGTACAGACATTATAAGGTGACACTGAGAGTTGCTCCCAGTCTGACAGCTCGACGTCAAAATGCCAAATGCAAATTTAAACCGGCATCTGTTGCCTCGATGATCTCTGAATGTGACATTGCTGAATCCCCATTCGCTGGTAATGTCACGACTCCGAGCCGAATCTGTTTACAATTTGTAGACGGAGTGGAATTTGCTCTGGGTACAATTGTTCTTCATGCCAATAACGCACACTGGAAATGAAAGATAATTAAATGACAGAAGAATAAAAAGACAGAACCGGAGAGAATAAAAGTGTCACCGAGCACAGAGGGTATGACCTGAAAGTTGGAAGCTGGGAGATAGAACAAACCCTGACGACGCAAGTTTCCAATTTACGCTAATTGTTACAAGATGATCCGGAGAGGAACAGTGCTGTGTGTGTGTGTGTGTGTGTGTGTGTGTGTGTGTGTGTGAGAGAGAGTGTGTTAAACGTTCAAGAAGGCTGATGACACATTTGTTAGAATAGAAGCCCGTAATAAAGTAGAACAAAACAGTGGGGGGGCAAAAAGAAGGAATGAATAAGAGGAAAGATAAACAGATGCATGGACCGTCAGGGCAGTCGCAGTTTTCAGTGATCGACAAACCTTCTCTGGAAATTATAAGAAATCACACAAAGATTACATTTCGCATGGCGTGCACTCAAGGTACTGGGACGCGAAATTGTTGAATTCTTCAAAAATGGAAATCACCTTGTATGTTATAGCAAGTCTCATTCTTACTAAATAAAGAATATTTTTTTTTTTGACAGTTTCGACTTCAATTCATCAAATCAATCCTTTTGACACTATTTTATGTTCTTGCCAGCGCAGGCAAATAGTGTTAGGTTTGAAGGTTTATCCACTGCAGGTTGGTACAAAGGTGGGCAAATCTTGGCAGCTTTTTGATCCATTGCCAAGAAGTCGGTCCAGATATTCGAGATCAGCCAAGGTTTTATCTAGTTCTGCCAGCACTTTTCCAGAGAAATATCCCAACACTTACTCAATGGATTGGCATAAAATTTGGTATAAATGTTCATTATCTGCAGACGATGCACCCTAAGAGTGTTGGATTGACCACTGTGACAACTCTGCTGCTCCCCTGACTTTTTATCCAGCACTTTAATGGAGTCAAATTTCAGCCTCAGCTGTATTTTTTGTTTGCTGTCTTCAAGCTAATATTAACCCCTTTTGGACAAAAGATGACGAAGGGTAAACAAAGTATTTCTGAATCGGTCTGCCAAACTACAGAGCATCTTCAACCCAAGTATATTTCTACAAATCCGCAGATGCATTTTAACTCAGTGTTTCTTTATGTTTCTCTTTCTGTGCTTATGCTCTGGTTCGGTTTAGGCAAGGAAAAAAAAAAGCAAAGGAAGTTCAAGATGATAACTCCAGTCCGACGAGCTTTGTTGTCTTTTTGTGCACGACGCGGCACATTTTCTCACATTTGATGCCATGAAATGAAAAACTAGGATCGTGACCCGATGAGCCAATCCTCCGCCGCTGCTCGCAAGTAATTCAAAACTTCATTGAAACAAGTGAGAACCAGCTGAATGAAGAAACTCCAGGGCACAATCAAATAGAGGATGGATGAGAAGTTAGTGATTCTGATGAAAACTGAATGTCCACTGGGAATGTTGACGCCATCGGCTTCTTTCTCATCATGTGTTCTTCTTCTTCTTCTTCTTCTTCTTCTTTTTCTTCGATGGAAACAGTATGCTGTTTTTTAGACAGCGGAGCCTCTCCCAGCTTGTATCAGTGGGTGTTTGTGTGCCTTCAATTCTGCTATTTTCACAGGGATACTAACAGGATTTAGCCGAGCCATTTCACCATTAAGCTAATTATACTCTGTCTGCACACACACACACACACACACACCGACCTCCAATCAGCATTCTGATATCCGATCCCCTCCACCTGACGGCTTCCAGCTCCTTGTCCGGAAAACCCGACCCTCACACACACACACACACACACACACACACACACACACACACACGGCTACTTTCCTAGACTGGCATTCGGAGCTTATTCCCAATTATCCTAACTACCCTGAAAAACACACAGAGACCCATGCTTGAATACACAGACAGACACATAAATACATGAACACTCACAGTAACATAGGCAAACACACACACAGAGACACACACACACACACACACACACACACACAGTGTTGGAAGCCTCTCTCGGGCCGGGCTGAATCTTGGGTGGACATTTCGGTTTGTGTCCAAAAGCGAATTAACTGATACAAGTTAAAATGTCAACAAACATTCACAATGGAGCCTTTTATAAATCACACTGTGAGAGAAGGAGAGACAGAGGAGGATGAAGGAAGTGGAAAATACAGGAAAAAAGGTACATGCTACCAAGAATTAAAAGGGAGGGATCCTTTGGAGACAGATATTGAGAAATTTACGGGAATGGAAGAAAATAAAAACTGCCATAGATTAATATAAATACACACATAAAAAGAGGATTTACAGCCTGGCTGCACCAACATTTGAAAAAGGTGAAAATTTAGCAGTGAAGACAACTGAACTATGAGATTATTTCATGAATTCGGACACTGAAAATTTCCACCAGAAGCCAGAAGTCATGGACAAATTTGAGGGAACAAAGTCCAAAGTCTAAAATACAGGATTCTCTTTTAGCACATACTTTGCAAAAAAAAAAAGCTAAGAGACAGAAGATGAATATATAAATATGAAAACATTTTAAATTTACTTGGAGCTTTTTTCTCATTAGAGACCGAGCTAATGAAGTTATGCACAATCCCAAAATCAAAATGCTATAGGGAGTAAACTGTTCAATACAGGAAGAGTGGAAAATTATGACAGTTACCATAGATGTATGATGAGAATCTGGATACAGCGTTTAATTTGTATGAATGTTCCTCAGCTTGACTAACTTCCTTGCTGTTTGATTCTGCGACTTTCCAAATGTCACAGGACCAAATAGATCAAATTCTGATAGTGAAACAGGTCATTTTAAGGGAGTTAGGGGTAAAGATAAGTGGTACAGATAATTTTGCCAGCATGAATTATACCTGCAACTCAGAGTTGACTGTACATATTTTTGTATCTGTAGGATTTAGAATTGAATGTATTTCTTGTGTTTTTGTTGTCACATGAGGTCCATGAGGCTTGGGCCCAAAACATCTGGAAGAAATAAATGTCCAGGGGAACATTGGCTAATGTGAGGACTCACACTGTATCTCAGACTTTTGCCTCAGTCCAGCACAAAGTGTTCAACCTTTTGACCGTTAAAATATTAACTTTTTTTTCCCCTTAGCAGTCAAGTTTTCTAACAGGCAGTTAGCAGCAAGATCTGTAAGATAACTGACAGTTAGCAGACTTCTTAGCTTGGAAAGTTTTATCTTCAAGCACTTCAGAAAAGAAAATTAAATGATGTATTGTTATATTATACAGGGTAATTAGCCTCCAGGGAGCTGTTGTGCTAGCATTCCCATCAGGCCGGCATATTAGCACCTAGCTTGCTACCAGCTACAAGGCGTGTAATCACTACGTCAGCAAACATCTGTCTGAGAAAAACTGAAGTAATGAAAATGAAGTGTGGAGACGATCAAAGATGAGAAATTTGGTAAAAGCATCAAAGAATGTAAAAACAACCCCATGGAAATCAAATAAAACACATGGAAATGTGATTTACAAGGACTTAATAGATAGGAAATGTGCTTCCATCAATCTAACATTTCCATGAAGATTTCAACGCTTCGTATTAGGAAAAGCAATTTTTTATAAAACAAGAGTTGACTTCGTTGACGCAAACGATTTTCTGCCTGATTTAGGTGGAAAACTCTTTTGATGACGATTAAATTAGAGGACAGGCTCTTCGATTAATCAAAAGGCGAACATCTTGAAATCAGCAAAATGGTCACTGTGCTTTCCTAAACAAACAGAGCGCCCGGTGATGAAGAGTCCTAACAGTGATCCACACGCTGGACATCTCACTCAGAGCTGCGCAGGAGGATGGAGAAGAAATTACACCCTTAATATAGATAGAAATCCATTTGTGGTCGAAGCCTGATCGACCCAAACGCTCCACTGCGAGACAAATCAAATGTGGCTTTGGAAACGTCGAGAAAGATCTGTAAAATATGTCTGCGAGAGCCTCCTTGAAGGGTAAAACCCCCATTACTCGCTTTCATGTTCAGATGAAAGCAAGAAGCTTTGCCAACATGTAGCCTACAGTTTCCATCTCGAATCGGGAGGGGAAAGGCTTTTATTTTGAAAAAAAAAAAAAAAGCTCCTGAGACTTATTTATTTGTGTCAGGCAAGGTGATGGAAACAGTGAGAAACGCGGCGAAAAAAGAGGAGAAGGTGGACATATTTATCCTCGGTTCACATTAGACAGAGAACAGGTCACTGGTTAACACACACACACACACACACACACACACACACACACACACACACACACACACACACACAGTATCAGAGGGAAAAGACTCAAGAGTTTTCTCCTGCTGGCTAACGGCTCTAAAGCCAAACAAGATGATAAATTCATTTAGAGCAACAATGCTTCCACTGTGCTCTGCAGGGCCCAACAATCTGTGTGTGTGTGTGTGTGTTTGTGTGTGTGTGTGTGTGTGTGTGTGTGTGTGTGTGTGTGTGACAGAGAAAGAGGAGTCGAGTGTGTTTCGGTGTGAACTGAGAATTGACAATTTGACCTCATTTCCCATAAACCCTGCTGCCTGATTCCACATTAACTTCGCCCAGTATATCTGACGCTAATATATTATTCATCGTCACCAGATGAAGAATCAGCCAACAGATTTTGAATCACACATTTCGTCCGTGTTGTTGTAAAGTAAAGCAGACGGAGGTCGTGCCCGGCTGAGAACATCCAATGAAACCAACTTGACGGCATCACAGTTTTATGAACTTCTTCTAAATTGGGAAAAAAGATTGTGCGCTCGCTTGAGGTGTTAGATTAGAGTCAGAGTTCAGGCTCGTCTCCAGGTGAATCACTGACAAGATGAGAAAAGAACAAGCTTAAACAATTATCAAAGATGAAGCTCTGAGCTCTTCTTCTTTACCATCATTTTCTTGGATTACTTCCTGAACGAGAAGCATTTGCAAACCCCCTCAGTGTATGACTTGTACCAAGGTACGTAATAAACGTACCTTATCTTAACCACTGAGAAATCTGCTCCATCATGTTTGTGTCCAGCATCCACTCAGAAAGCTGGATATCTTGGAGCGACTGCCCGTCACCCTTGTACACATTTCCTTCTCAGGGAACAATCCCACCCGGGTTGTGGAGAACTTCTCCCGCGACTGCAGGCACGTCCACGGAGTGCTCCAAAAAGGGGGTCTGGCTGCGATGGACTAATCAGGTTTGTGTTCACAGTAAAGTGATCCGTGTTTTTGATTGATGACTGTTTTCACTCTTCCCACCGGCCATGCCCACAGCTCGGTGTAACAGACGCGGGAGCAAAGTGGTTTGGAGACTCGGTTTTGTGATCGATTTGAGAGAGACGTAGTTTCTCTCGGTAATTTCTTTCACCTTGAAGTGAACCCGGTGACAGGCGATCACTCTCTTTCTCTCTTCACACTCGCAAAAAATGCAAAGACTCTTTAAGCCCGGGCAGGTGCCTCACCACAAATGCCGTCGGTGACGAATTGTGTTCTCTGATTGTGACATCCCCTCCCACAAAACACAAGGCAGTAAACACCACGCCATGCGTGCTTTTCTTAATTAACTTTTAATTTATATCCCTCATCATCCGCTTCTCACTCATGTCTCTTTGAACTCCATCTGCAGCGTTTGACCCAAAATTCCCCCGGGGCATCAAAAGCTCATCTGATTTTTTACGCAATCGACCAAACAAAACCACTTTGAACTCTGCATCGACTGACTTTAAATCATTGTTGAGAGGCACAAAAACACTACTGGATGCGTGTTCGTCACATGAGGTAATCTTTTCCCCCAACCAAACCCTAAAGTCGGTTGCAAAACAGTTGCGCCATGGTACAGTGAAAACAGGAGCCTTCATTTCCTCGCAAAAACCGCTTTGAGACGAAGAAGCTGCGCGGAGGTCAAAGAGTCGAGAGTCAGCGGTGGTGGAGTTCAGGAGATAATAACGCGAGGGATTAATTACGAGATTGTCTGTCACTTTATTTGCTCCTTGTCATCGGATCTCCATCTTTGCTCGTCCTTCAGAGACCAGCCTCTCCTCTCGCTGCCTCTGTCTTCTTCCCCTCCATCTCATCATCTTTCATCCAGATGCCATGTTGTTGATGAATTCAATCAGAAGCTCATTTGTCACTGTCTGGAAAACACACGGCGAGAGTGGAGAGCATCCTGTGCTCTGACACATTGCGAAAACAATCACTGGATGCTTTGTGTGCGCCCGGGCGTCCTGAGAAAACCCTTTGTCACGCACCTAAAAAAGGTCGAGTTTGCGAATGGGAGCTCAGAAGTAAACATGGTGGTTCCTGTTGTATTCGGTGATATAAAACACACTTTTCCATCTTCGCCTCCGGTGAGTTGGATTCCCCGCTCGACTCAGAAGGACAGCCAAAGGTTACCAGATGCTCAAAAACACAATGCAAATGTTATACAACCAGATACTGTATGAGTCAGTGCGTATTAACATCATGCAAATGTAGATCCTTACTCCGAGAGGGTTATGCATGCAGTCATGACACAAAGAATGTCCCGTGACTGATTGCTGATATTTTGCATCAGCTTTTATTTTTTTTCAGTTTTACTGTAAATGCATCCAACTCTTTGGGGAGTTACTCTTATTCCAGCGAATCAAAAAAGATTCAAATGGATTCTGACTCTGACTTTGGGTTGGGGTTAGTTCGTTGATCGACATGTACTCAACACAAACAGTAAACTCTGGTGACAGCCGTGCCAAGTTGGGGCTTAAATCAGTCCTGACATTTTGCTGTCCCATCGTTTGGGCTTTAATGCTTATAATGTCCTATGATTGCAATCGAGACAATAACAGGAGAGAAGACATCAACCGCTGTCCCCGCCTCAAAATTCAAGTTGACCAACGATTTCAGCTGTTACGAGTGACGATGAGTGACCTTGAACTCATCACAGGACTGTGTTTGTGCTTGTTGAACAGAAATGTTACGCTATGCTGTTATGTTACCCCCCCAAAAAAATCACGGTTAAACCATGTGAGTTATAGCGTCCAGACGGCGTGTAGCTATCTGTACACGAAACTTTGAATTTATCAACTTTACGGCTCAACTCCGCAACCTAATAATAGGACTGACAGATGCGTTATAGCATTCACAGCTCTTCATTTTGCTAGCAAACTGACAGTGAACATGGCGGAGGCGTACAGCATTAGACACAGATGTTTCAATGAAAACAGGACAACAAGCACTTCCCCTCCAGGCACGACTTGCATTTCACTGTTAAGTTGTTTTCATCCTTTTCACCCAAAAATTCAAAATCATGGGAATATTGCCACAGAGTTAACGCTGTCCTCTCTGCCGCCTCGAATTAGCTAGCTATGCACAGCCTCATGCTGAGCAGCAGGGGAGAAACAGAAACAGAGATTGTATTTTATTTTTGTGGGGACAAAAGTTACAGTTACTAGAAACTACACCAGTAAGTATTTACTTAAATTGCAGAACTGACGGGTTACAATACTTGTTACAACAAAACGTATTCTGAGTGCTCTACAAGATTACTGACTTACTTTGTAAGTCCTCAACACTCGTCATCAGTTAGCCTCGTAGCATTTGGGTAGCTTGATTTTAAATTTTACAACCCGGCTGTCAGACAAGACCGTCAAAATTAACCGATTCTGCAAAAACCTCCCGTTACATTCAGTCCCACACGACTTCCTGCACTGGCACTGCACTATTTTTCCTATTAATCTTTCAATTAGTTTCCATATTATTTGTTGTTTTGCATCTACAAGCCATAGCAAAGTCTATATATGTGAAAACTTGCTTAGCGAATAAAGATGATTCTGACATCTTGATGTGTGATGTGCAGCGGCTGTATATGAGAATCATTCTCCCCAAGAAAGCTGGCAGCAACTGTGGACATTTCTCATTATCATGACATTATAGTTTAAGAAAGAAAGAAAGTATTTAGAGCCTTTGAAAGCGGCTGCAGGATGTGTGGGGACTTCGCTGTGAGGGAAGAGATTTTGCAGAAGGGGACGATATGGGAGCGAGGACAGTGGAAAGAAGATAGATGGAGCGAGAAGTCGATCCAGGTGTTTTTAATTACGACCGCTGAGAAAACGGCATGGAAGAGAGAAAAAAAAACAAAATGAAAGAAAGAGGATTAAAGATCGAAAAAAAAAAAAAAAAATCAATCCCTTGCAGAGAAGATTTTTCTGGTTTTGTATTTTTCAAATTATCATTCTGTGGTCCGCAAGTGGCTGTGCACATGTGAGTGTTTAAATGTGTGTGTTGCATTCTGCATAATACGATCTGCATTCAGTGACAACAGGGCCAGCTGTGTGTGTGTGTGTGTGTGTGTGTGTGTGCACATGTTCAGGCCCACGTGTGAATACATTTGTCTCAATGTGTTCTGGATGTAAATGTGTGTATGTGCGAGTGAAAAATATGACGTGTGTGTGTGAGAGAGATGGATGAGTGATGGCGACTACGTGTGATAAGTCCCATCGCTGTGCTAAGAGATGTTTTATCACACTGACACTCAACTACGACATTTAGCGCAGAAAAACCCACATCCCCTACACACACACACACACACACACACACACACACACACACACACACACACACACAGTAAAAACATTTATTCGTCCTTTAAGGTTGCAGGGTGGCTGTAGCTCAGGAGTCCCTAGATCTAACAGTGCGTTGAAGTAATTTCTAAGGTCCTCTGAGGGTCTGTTGTTTGGAGGGTTTAGTGTTTGAATTCACTTTATTGTCCCTTTAAGGTTAATTCATTTTAAAAACAGACGACATGAAAGATGTCAGGGTTGGACAAGTTGAGAAGGAGATTTAAGAAAAATCAACTTTCCTACAAATTGGACATTTAAGGGTGCTTCCACGTCCGTAGTTGGATCAGAGGACACCTTACCCCAAAATCTGGTTCGTGAACTCAACTGTGCTCAGGCACAGTTCTGATCCGCTTGAAGAGGAGTTCTCTAGTATCGTTCATACAACCAACAGTACCAAAGGCCAGAAGTGGACTACTACTTCTGCATGTTGGAGACACAACTGTTCACTTCTTCTTCTTTGGGTTCATCAATGGATTGTAAACCAAGAAAGTAAATCAAGTACAGAGCGACATCACTCATGTGAAAGCACTTGTTAGGATTCTTAAGTTTAACTCATGCCATGATCTTTTCCTAAACCAAACTACATAATTTTAGTGCCTAAACTAAACAAAACTGCCATCGTTTCACAGCAACAGCCACACAACGATGAGATACAGAGGTGATTCATGTTGTTCTGGGAGTCACTGACAATCAAACTCTTCTGTCTTTTTGGTGTGAGGTTGTGTCAACATCAAATATGAAGCTACATCCAAAAGAAACTTAGCTTAGCTTAGCATAGCTTAGCATAAAGGCTGGACAGTAGAAGGACCATCTATCCTGGCTCGGTCCAAAGGTAACAAAATACACGGCAGCATCTCTAAAGCTCACTAATTAACATCAGGTTTGTTTAATCCACTCACACAGAATTTGGAGATGTGTAGCTACAGTGGAGTATCTTCAGACACACCAGCACTAATGTGTTTGCACCACTTAACAGACCCGTGATGCAGCTCCATTTACCCCGTCCGTCTCTTTCACATGCACACTCAGACAAAGCAGACGACCTTAGCAACGGTCGCTGAGTGTCCAGACACAACAGCGTCCACAACACACTGATGTCATCCTATAGAAAAAGGAACTTCTCTCCATGCTAACACACACGCTGTCTCACACATTTCATTAACAGGCGCGTGGAGATATTAGCGTCGCCGGGTTCGGAAGCTAACATCACAACGGCGACAATACAACTCATCCATCATTAAACACAACAACGGAGGGGACAACAGCAGCGACAACAGCAGCCACCAAAACACTGATGATATTAGTTCATTCATCACTGTTGCTCCAGCACAAGTCCAGTGATGACGTATGTTTAGACTCTAGCAGACGTAGTAATTATGAAACTGCAATTTTGTTTTTCAGTCCACGAAAGAGAAGGTTGGTCTGGTCGGATCGATGAACAGCCGGTTGGCTTTAAATGATGTTTCCTTCCCATGTTGAGCCAGTGTTCCTCAACCTTTACCAAGTAGTTATGTCCAAGTAAAACACAATCGTTTCCTGACACTTCCCCAGTTGTTTTTGTGTCAATACCAAGTGTAAACCCACCCTGAAGACCCTGAAGATTGGTTTCTGGACTACCATTTTGAAGCATAACAATCAACCAATCTTGGCTTATTGGAGCAAAAGGTGAGAGCGTGTCTGGATGAGAGGGTGGTGCTTGGGAGGATATCCTGATTGGATCTGTTGTAGTAACCAAGTCCTAAAGCAAATCCTGCTTTATCGCCTATTTTACTCTTAATGGAACCATCTTTTACCAGATTAGTATCGTGCTTTATTGAAGAAGACTTGAAGCTAGAAACTGAGAACATAAACTCAACAGGAAACTAATTACTGGGGTAATAAATTAAGAGAGAAGTAGGGCCATTTTCTCATAAGCTTGAATATAATTGGATTTCTTTTTTTGCAACCAGTTGGCTCGTCCGCTGCTTGCCATCAGAATAAAAATACACTTTCGTGTTGGCTTTGCTTTTCAGAACTGAAAGTTTCATCCACGCTCCAGCCACCTATGGTCAAAACTTTACCAAACCTTAATGGTCGATTTTTGTCTCGTTCCCAGTTTGTCAAGTACTGATGCTTTGGGTTGGTAGGGATGGTCGTCTACTAACCCAAAGCACCAGCAATTGACGAGTTCAGAATAAGACTCAACAATCAACTATCTACACATGTGACCTTTAACAAGAAAGGAAATGGAGGTAGAGAGAGGAACGAAGAGGAGAGGAGAGGAGAAGACACTGAGAGAAAAGCCAGATGGATCAAGTAAAAGTGAAAGTGGAGAAAGACAGAAACGTAGACCAAAGTGCAGAGACTGAAAGAGAGGGAAACATGAGGAGAAGAAATATAATACACATATAAAAAGTGATACAATGATGATTGATGGTAATAAAAAAGAGAAAGGAAAAGAGAAAATGGAAAATAAAGGAAAGATGAGAAATATAAAGTGAGAGAGAGACTGTGGGGGAGAGCTAAGAAGGCCAAATATGAAGAAGATATGTGTGGAAAAAAGACAAAAACAATGAACAGAAGAGAGACAGAAAAGTGAAAATAATGGAGGCACTTTTATATGAAACTTCACGGATTCTGATGTATAAAAATAGACGGCAACAAAATCTCTTAAACCAATCTTTTAAAGACAAGCACCTCTCTCACAAAATCTCCTCTCAGCCTCTAACAGTGTTTTATTCATTCTGCATAACACAAACGGTGACAGCAGCTCAGCTATCTCAGCTCCGAGCCAGTGGTCAAATCGAATTATCTTACGTTTCAACCATACAGCTTTCTGGGCTGCACGGCAGCTAATATTGATGTATTGTATTCTGGGATTTAACCCGATCCAAAACCACAGTGGCTGATCCCTCAAGTGTCAAATACGACTAATACCTGGAATTAAATACACATCTGTAACTCGCAGACACTTTGTTCTGATGTATTTTAGCTGAGCAGCCGAGCACAGAGCGGCGTCCTGAGGGAGGCGTGGAGTTACCGCCAGCCGCTACACTAATCCGTCTTTGTGTTTGATGGGGGCACAAACAATGTATCTCATATTATGTTTTCTATTAAAGTTTGCTGACGTAGCTGACCCGTCTCTGGGATTATGTAATGGGAGCTGGGTTTTTTTGGCGGGGTTGTTTTAATTTTAAAACCAATCCCCAGCTACTTCAGTTGTAGGTGAAGCTTGAGAAATGTTTTGTGACGTTCAAAACGCCACCTGACCACAACAATGAGCGTATCAACTGGGTTGATCCTACCCTTTAACGGCCGATGCTAACTTCTGGGTTAGCGTACAGAAATAATCCTTGAAGCGAAGGGCCTCGTGCGAAGAAAATAAGTGAGAGCTTTTACGATTGACTTGCTCAGGTACTAGCCAACTAGCCAGGCATTTTCTTTTGCGTATTACTGTTGCTGCTGCTGTTGCAAACACAGCGTTAGCAACACAGCTACAGCAAGCATCCAGATTTGGAAAATTTGCTGTTCTTAAATGGCGATGCTAACTGCTGGGTTAGTCTTCAAAAATAGCTACATCATCATCACCATTACAGCAACATTTTTTTTTTGTAATTTTCACCACCTATAGTGTTTTATAAGGCAAGAGCCAAATGAAGCAGGAAACGACAATCAGCTGTAAAATCTTGATGTCTTATCTCGATTAATAACTGTTTCCAAGGTCTTGTCTTTAGCAAGAATCAAAGTGGCTGTTACACGTCGGGACGCAGACACTATTCTGGCCTGAAAGCGAAAAGGTTTGTTTTCTTGCCCTCAATATAAAACTCTCCAGGCTCTGTAACAGCTAATGTTCCTGTATTGTATTCCAGGATATAGCCTAATCCAAAAACCACAGCGGCTGGCTGAGGATTCCCTCTGGCTTGTGTCTCTTTTTCTCAGATCTTTTTTTTTTTTTTCTTGTCAGTCCATCTTTGGTTCCAACAAAGACAAAGTGCACAAAAGACGACTGATTGCAGGTCAGGGTAAGAAAGCAAAGGATATTACCACCAGCCACCAAACATATGACGGTGAAACTTTGCCTGTGGGGGATGAAAATCAGAAAAATGTTTGGTTGAGATGTTGGTTGAAACAGTGGCTGAATGCGGGGAGTTTGAAGACAAGAATAGTTTTCTGCCCTCAAAGTAAATCTGTCTGGGCTTCGTCACAGCCAGTATCACTGTATTCTATTCCAGGATATAGTCTGGTCCAAAACCACAGCAGCTGGCTGAGGATTCCCTCTGGCCTCAGGCATGGCTAATACCTGGAATAAGACACAGATCAGTTACTCCCTCTGTCTCTGCAGATCTCTTGTGGGATTTTGAAGGCCGATACTGATGGTTTTGGCCCGACGACGCCAACAAGTAGATATTCAATACAGTATCTTTGAATTTAAACTTCTGCTTTCATGCTTTTCATGCCAATATGTCCCACAAAATTACAAGTATTCAATGGAAAGGCATCTGAAACAGTACTTAGGCAATGGAAAAATATGATCTAACAATAATGAAATATGTTAAGCCTTTTCAGAGGTTTAGTTTCTGACCTTGTGAGATAATATATCACTTTTACGTCACCGCTTCAGCTGTGGTGCATACCGAACTAAGACAGAAGCAACTTCCAAGTTAATAAATATAACAGCTTGCATAACACAGGATATTGTCACTGTGCCTCAATTTTTAAATAGCGGACAGAAGTCTCACCAGTGTTGTGCACAAGGACAATGAGCAGAGCTACTTTCTCTCTAAGTGTAAAGTAAGAGTGATAGCAGCACGGTGAATAAAAGTAGCTAAGTAAGTCTTCGGGAAAAGCGTTCTGCTTGTATTTTGTTTTTCCAACACGTCCTCATACTTCAGGGACCAAAACGGTAATTTACCAACAATTCCCAAAAATGACTTATATGACCGTAAGAGAGTTCCAACGAGAGGTGCACTGGACCCTCGTGGTCACGTCGTTAACCCTGAGAAATGGTTGCCGTTTGGTTAGGTTTCGGCACCAAAACTAGTTTAAGTTTAGGAAAAGACTGGGTGTGAATTTAAATGTCTGTCCAACAATGTCCAATATCTTCAGCTGTGGTGATTTCTCTTACATTACACTAACTGATACGGGTAAAAAAGCAGAGATAGTCGAAATTCGCTCACAAATTTATGTAATCAATCAAGCGATCAAAAAAAAGAGTACATGGCACCATTACCTGGCTGCTAGCTGTGATTTATAGGCTAACATTAGCAACCTGAGCAGTACCGAGTGCAGCATCTTCCCTGTGGGCTGTTAAATTTCAGCCGTCATATACCATCAAAGTGGGGATGCAACATTGGTATACGTCAAAATGTGGGATTGCCATGCAAAAATCAGCAATAACAGTGTATTAGCTTGCTTGCTAGTTTGCTACAGAGAACTAGAAGTGTGCTTATTCTAAAGAAAAGGACCATAATACGTTGAAACGTTGAGTCCTTGTGACCCTCAGTTTTTAAATCTGCCAAAAAAACCTCCTGTTTTGTAGCTCGAACACTTCACCTTACCTGCGGGTTTAAAAACTCATGACCTGAATGTCACCCCAAACAACAGAGTATGATTATACGTAAAAACACGGCCTCTTTTTCTTTTGTCTTTCAAGCAACTCCGAGAGTGCGACCCTCACTTTGTCCTCTGTTATCACACGCTCAGTTCCTCCCACATGTGTTTTCTATCTGTTGTCCTGGCCGTCTGTGAGTATCAGAGGCTGAGATCTCGGCTCACTCTTCGCATGACCCTCGCACTCTGAACAGAAGCAGGCTCGTATGCTCCAGAGGGACCGAGGGGAGAGGCTGATCGTATGTGTTCACCATACAGATCATGCTAAATACACAGACGTGGCATGACACGTTACAATACGGTCCGTTAAACCACAAATGTTATAAAAGATGATGTAGTAATGTCGTTTTCAGATAACATGTGGTGTATCACAACAACAATCTGAAGATCTCGTGATGATATAAAGTGGTTTTGGTATAGTTTATTTACATTTAGACAAGAAACGGTTTTATCGTGTCTCAACAGATGTGAAGGATCCTTGGGAGGAACCACAGAGATCACATAAAGGCTACTGCTTTTATGAGCTTATTCCACCAGAAAAAAAACATTTAAAATAACTGTAATCACATAAAGATTTGACACATAATGGCTTTAACACATTACAACACAATATTCTCATTCAGATGTATTAGTCTGAAAACAGCTGACGAAATACATGTGACGTCCTTTTGTTGCCTTTGTTATGTGAAGTCAAACTAACCAACAATGTGATTGGTCACTGAAAATGGTATGGTACAAATTTATCAAAAGGACCTGTCAAATATAAAGAACCGTCTGTTTGTTTACAATATTTCATAAAAGTTTGGTTGTGACCAAACATCCCAGAAACCACTGACATTTCAACCAGTCACGGGTAATTTTGTTCAGTACGAAAAAGCAAATGTTGGCATGCTAGCAAGCTAAACTATATAATTTTGACTATCCTAATGTTATACTTGCTGAAGGTCGACATGTTAGGTAGTAATTTAGACCAAGCAGGACAAGCACGACATTAGCATCCAGCTAAAATTACAGCTGTACCTTGGAGAGCTGCTAGCTTGGCAGTAGACATGGAGTGTTCACTTAAGCATGGTATACACAAAGAGTAAAGATGTTAATAAGCCCAGCAGCAGGTCATCTGATTTGCATGAAAGGCAGTTAAAGTCAGAGGTATATCTCCAAAAATATAGAGGGCAGCATATGTCCGGTGTAACTGCCAATCTATCCTTGGCTGTGGCTATTAGCTGCCATTAGCTAGTTAGCCGTGCAGCTTGTAGCTCTATTAACAGACTGGTTTCTGCCTGGACTTTGACCTCAGATTATAGTCGTGTCAGCATCGGCAACTGGGCTGAACACAGCGTTCAAGACCAACAGATGTTCGTTTGAAAACAGGAGACACAGTACAGAGGTGATTTACAGTGGCTCTGAGGACTTCACCCCAACTGTGCAGGTTACAACAAACATAGCAAGAGAAAACAATATGATAGGATGTTTATCAATAGTAGAGAAACTGCAGCTGATGTCAGAGATGCACTGACTGGTGTAACACACCTGCACAGTTAACACCTGAGTCGATCAAAGACGGGCCAGAGAGAGAGAGAGAGAGGAAGTGGTGATGCCGAGATTGCATCTCCACGGTAACAGTAATGCAGGAGATAGCATCTCAGCGACGGCGCACACCATGAGGGTGTGAGTGAAAACACTGTGTGAGGCCTGTTTGAAGATCCAAGTGTGTGTATCTGCATCTACACAGGTGTGTTTTCTGATGGTGTGAGTCGGAAGGTCACGGAGTCGCTCGATGGGTTTTGAAATGGAAAAAAAAACGACGTATGAGTATCGAGGCTGTGAACATGGAGAGTAGGACAGGATCAGCTGACGGAGGACAGGGGAGTGAGGGAGTGAAACAGAGGACAAGGGAGGAAAAACAATGAATGGACGGTTGGGGTGAAAAAAGGGGAAACAGTAAATGCCGTGTAACATTTATAGTTCAGCACTTTTCAGGGTCGCTCTGTTCACTGACCCCCAAAACACACACACACACATCTTTTTCTTCCTCAGCTCCCTGTCGGCCTGTATCAGAGCACACACACACACACACACACACACACACACTCGTGTAGTGATATATGTGAGAGGGGGTCGTCCATAAAGTTTTTTTTTTAAAATGGAAAAAGCCTGTCCGTCTCCGTCTGTTGATTTTTACTCCACAACAAGCCGACCTGGGTGGCTCCCGGCCGTGTGTGAGGGAGAGGAGAGGGTATGGATGGTGAATGGGTCCCGCGGACTCATCACGCTGTTGGGAGTTCAGTGCACAGTATGTCATCTCTGCTGCAAAATCACAATAAAACACAAGTAGTGTTGGATCGTGGGAGTTTTTGTCAACCGATGTGAGGTAATGTTTCAGTCTCATTCACAGACTCCCTCGCCGACTCTCTCCAGGAAGTTATAGCGACAGGCGGCCAAATGAAACGCGCCATTACCTCGGATATTTGGTTTTCGCTGGTTTGAACATTTTTGGAAACATTTGGGAAAATGTGAGCAGACAACTCAACAAAACATACAAAAGAGTCTGAGTTGTTTTCAGACATTTTAATGCTATAAGTATTATCTGGGGACAAAGGTCAGGTTCCTACAATGTTAACCATTTATTTAAAGGAATAACACTTGGTTGCGGCTATTTAAGTCTTTATATGAGAAAGATGATTGTCGGAGTGGACGTGACGATCTCGAACTGCTAAGGAAGTTATCATCTGATCTCTTGATTACAATCTATTCTACCTGTTTTCAAGATATATATGTCTACATGTGGTGCAGATTCAATTAGTAATGCTCAAAATCATTTCAGAATATTTCCTTCTAAAGGTTTTTGTGAAATGGGACGATAAATAAACACACTGGATGCAGTAAAGGATCCACTTTAACACTAATGCAGGGAGCCCAGTCGCTGTGACAACGCTGTGATTAACGTCTGGTCAGGTTCAAACGCAAAAACCACTCGAGGCGACCATGTTATGATTCAAAATACTCGGTTTCGTCGCCACAAATACGGACTGAAAATGTCCCGATGTCTCGTTTTAAAAATTCCTGGTTTGGTTGCCACAGAAATGGTTCCACAAGGTCCCGATGGTGGATAAATATTACAAGCAGAAGCTGGAGGCAAACCATGGTTTTATTCTTGAAGAGTGGTCTGGTCGTTGGCAGCCATCTTGCCTAGCTGACGTGCCACAGCCATCCCCACATGATAAGAAAATCTATGCACATTTGAAATTAGTTTTATGAAGACGTATTGCACTCTGCCAGAGGTGTAACAGTGGATTATAACATGATTTGAAGTTGTAGATTTGTTTTTTCAGATCCAATGACGCAGATTCACCTCTCTTTTCTACTCAGTTACATATTTAGGTAGTTTTCTTAACCACTCGCCTCAGTGACACAATCTGCCACGATGGCCGCAGGATACGCACACACACTCTGACACACCTTTACCTCGTTTATACAGCTGTCTGAGATGTGTGTATGTGTGTGTGTGTGTGTGTGTGTGTGTGTGTGTTGCTGCTGACACTGCTTTTGCTATCCAGGCTGAAACAGGGGGAAGAGGAGAACAGTTATTTCTTTGTTAAAGATCTTAAACTTACACAATAGTCGAGACTGAGAAGTGGGCGAGTCGAAAAATTTCACCTCACTCATCAATCAGATTTGAAACCAACATCTTCCGTCCAAACGATTGATTCATCCACCTCGTAATCTTTCCTCTGTGACTCTCTCTCTCCACTATACACCATCCTGTCCCCGTGTGTTGAGAGTATAATTATTTTTAGAGCGTTGTGTTGATATATACCGCACATCAGAGTCTACACGCCACGTACATGTGTTTGTTTATGAATGAGTTTGTCTGGCTGCGCTCACACTGATGGGAGCAGCGATTTATACGGCACCTTTCAAACACCGCAGCACTTCCAACTGGAGTACACGAGGCAAAGAAATGCTTTCCACATGAAATCTGGTGCTTTCCAGATTTCATGCGGGATTTCCACATAAATTAGAGCTTGCTTCGATTTCTGACGGTTACAGCCACACTTGAAACTTACCTTCCTGCAACAATTTGTCTGTGTGCATCCCTAGCTTGTTAGCTAGCCACCAACCACGACCATAGTAATGGAAAAGATGTTTAGCCAGACAACAATGTCAGGAAACTCTTATTTATTAATACTAAGTTAAACAATCAATATTGACCATTTTAAAGTAGCTGTGTTAACCAGGAGAGCTACAGGTAACAGTCCACTGTAACCAACTACATGTAAACACAGACACAAGCCATTAACACCAGACGACCTCTGAACACACAGTTAGGGAAAAATCATGCTAGCTAGCTAATTCTTCATTTCTGCATTTGTGGTGTGATTACACAGCAAATTCATCGCGACACACTGACCACACTCCCACTGGTTGTCCAGTGCACAGAGGAGGACTGAATATTTTGTCTTTTCGATGAGAAGAAGGCGCCTATCAGTTGAACTTTCATCCCCTCTCCCATTGTTAAACTCGTTGGATGTATTTATAATGAGTACCAAGACCACAAAGCCATCAGGGCTTCCATCATGGTATGAAAACGACAGGATTGAAACTGCAGGAATTATAATAATGCACAGATGAATCCTGTCTCCTAACTGACGACCACTGCTTTTACATGGAGACTTAAATTAAGGTAGATGGTAACAGACATCCAGGCTTTCTCCATTCGTTCTCTGGTGGGCGCTGCCAGGACTTGATGCTATTTAACGATGTGACCAGACTTTTACAAATGAGCTTTGTGTATAAAGCCTTGTAGGCGCTTTGCTGCACACTGTATTTTTTCATTTCATGTCTTCTTTCCAGAGCAGGTTTCTCATCTCAGAACACGGAGGTCACGTAGACTTGTTCGTTCTTCAGCGTGGGTCTGTCTCTGAGAAACAAATGATGCAGTCCTCTGGTTATGCAGCGGTTTCTACTTCAAATAGACAGTCAGGACACACCACACACACAAACACGCATCCAGAATTAATTCTGACCAAAGTCCTTGTGTGTCCTCACCAACGGCAGCGCCGACCCTGAATCCGGAATGTGGTGGTTTAGCCTATGTGTCCATCTTGTATGCGCTTGTGTCTGTTATTTCCTGACTTGTGTGTGTGTTACATGAGTGACATATGTGGATGTGTGATGATAATGTGTCAGCACATGACATCATGGTGTGTAATGAGAGGAAGCTGGCTGCCCTGCGTGGGAATCAGATCCGACTGCGCTCCCGTGTGTCATCATATTTTTTTTTTTTTTTTTTTTTTTTTGGCAGTTCATAGACGCAGCAGGTGGTCTTTGACATCAGAATGAAACTAAAAATCAAACGTTGTGTATTAACAGAGAACAGAACAAGAGCAGTAAGTCTCCACAACAAGGAGAAGACAGAGTGGGCCGACACTTGCTTATTCTGGACGTGTTTCAGGACTGGAGGTCTGACGATGAGTGACGGCGGGTAACACACCAGGAAGGGAGGGGACGATGAATCAGAGAAGGTTTGGCCATGCTTATTATTATTCTGCGTGTGTGTCAGCTACCAGCACATACCAGTGGTGCAGTGAGTGTGCAAGCCCAGTCCGTCTGTAACCGCGAAGAAACACTTTGCACTTTCACCCTGTTTCTCTGTTTCAGATTAAATACTTTGAAAATATTTCTGAACTTTTTCGAGGAAAATAAGCTACAACTTTGTCTTGTCAAGATATTGAAAGATGTCTGGAGAAAAGCACTGACAGGAAAGGAGCTACTGAGGTAGCAATTCAAAACTTAGAAACTTAGATGACGATAAAAGACATGTACAAGCTCAAAAAGTAGGGATGCACCGGCAGAGGCAAACGCAATTCAACATGCAAGACTTACACAACGTCTTGAACCAACTCACAAGCATTTTCTGATCCGCTATTCGCAAGATCAGTCTGTGGTTAAGGAAACTAAAATGACTTGGCTAAGGTTTGAGTACATTAGCATCATGGTTAAATGCACAGTATGTTATTTTTGCCACTCTGGTTCTCTCAGTCAAAACAACTAAAACGTTGCAGTTGCCGTATCATCGTTAAAACTACCTTTGCTGATGAAAATCTGTCGAAGAAGTTTCATTAATCACATTCACTTACTTCCTCAATTTCTGACTCATTATCTGTTTTTTTCCCTGCTAAGTTATTGTTACCTTGAATAAAATGTGCGCTTCCTGGGCTTGGACATTGCTGGCAACATTTGGCAAAATATAACCACATGACTCAGACAAAGATGCATCAAAGATCTAGTCGTTTTTCGGCATTGTAAAACAGAAGATATGATATCTTTAAGGGAAACCGATCACAAACCAAATTCACTGAAGCTGAACTCAAATGATTGCACACCCAAATATCCACAAGAGGTTACTTGTCAGGAAAATATAAGTCAGTTTATTTTGGACAAAAACGGTGTTGTTTTGGTGAGAACAGTCTCCTTGGCACTGATAATGTCACGTCATAAACCCACAAGCGTTTTTCTTGATAAATGAGTTTTAAGACTGGAACGGACACGACCAGCTTAGGTTTAATGAGCCCGATTTGAATCAAGTGAAAGAATGCTCATTAAGAAAACTTTTGTTTAAGGCTCAGTTTGTCCTCATAAGCCCGCTCATATAAATGTTTATTTCATGCTGTGAACTGCCAGCTGACAAGCAGAGAGAAGGTTTATGTATTTGTTTTTGACCACTCCTAAACATTTCTCACTGACGCAAGAACCCACAAAGAAACCACATCAATTTTTGTGTCTTGACTACGTGACACACTGACCCCACGACACCAAATGTGCCCAACGTCCTCCAACGCAGTGACCACAGAAGGCTTCCTCTCGACCCCTGTTTTGGAAAAATCTGTCAACTTCGTCATGTTCCCTGTCGGGAAATGACACGTCATGTTGACAAGAGGGAATTCCAGAAAGCGAATATTCAAGAATTGTATGTGATTTTTTTTTTTTTATGGGGGTCTTGTAAGGAAAAGGGAGTTGGGAGTGCCACATTTTTTTATTTTTTTTTCCAAGACTGATTTCCTTGAATGACACTAATGATGTCTGTGGTCTGTCTGGGCTGCTGATGGTCAGAGGGTGAGGGGAGAGAAGGAGGGATGGAAGGATGGAGGGGAGGAGAGCGAAGTGAGAAATAAAAGCCACGAGGACGAGGCGAGAAAGACCCAACAAAAGGGAACACCGGATGAGATGAACATCGAGATAGAAAAAAGGAGGAAACAGGCTTGAGAAAAGTAGAGGATGTTATAGATTGATGATGGAGAGCGAAAGGAAAAAGGAGGTGATGAAGTCCAGCAAGAAAATCTTGTAAAAGGAAGAAAAGATGGAGAGAATCAGAGGGAGGAAGAGAAAGAGGTGGGGTTCAATGACTCCACGTCCAAATCGTAGCCGCAGACACATGAATTCATCCAAAACCTAAAGGCATCTGAAGTGCTGTTATATAGTTCATAACAACTGCTTCTATCATTATTAATAATATAAAAACCGCACGTTGGAATATGTTTTTCTGCCGTTTCACCAACCTGACAATTGGTTATACTCCACACAGACCAATAAAACTCGGCAAACTAGCTTGCACTTATTAAACGAGCACATGTACTCATGTACTGCAGTGGCCCAGCAATATGATTATGCCTTTTAACAACCTGACAAATGAATAATATTCCATACAGGCTAATAAAAGATAGAAACGGGGCAATCAATAACAAATAATAAATGTCAACAACTGTAATGAACATCACCACACAGTCTGAGTTGAGTTGAGTTGAGCGCTTTCCATTTTTCTTGCTCTTGTAAGGAGCAAAAACTGAACATCTGAGAAAGTTAACTGAGATTTTTTAACATCCCCACATAAATTTTATAATAATACTGTACGAGGGTTTGAGGAGGTTTTTAAGGGCCTTGAGGAAACAGACACTCAAACTCAAAATGAAGTGTATAATCCTGAATCTAAAAAAAGTGAGGAGGGAAGGATTTGATAATCAGGTTCAATCTACAGCACAAAGACAAGACTTCCTTTGTCCAAACAGATCAGATTTAGGCCTGTTGTTTTGATTTTTGGCAGATATAAATCCACATTTCTGGTGTACGAGTACAAAAACAGCTTATGCAATTTCTACTTCACAGTTTCTACATTTTGGATTTAATTTGTTAGATAGCTAATTCATCGTCTACATCTCTGGAGGACTGTGTCAGCTCTGAAAAAGAAGACATGCTGCTGCTCGCTTCCCAATTCACTGAACCTCAGTGTCTCATTTTCATGTTTTAGCTGTTGGGATGTAGCCTAAATTTGACGGTGCTAAGCTAGCTGATTAATTTGATACCTTGTGCTTAATGAGCTACAGAGGTAAACTTGAAAACTTGACTTTTAGCCTAAATATGACTTAAACAAACTAGTTATATAAAGTTTCAACCCCTGTAGAGTTTTCATGGACAAGGAAATTCACAATAGAGACCGAAACTGCTTTTCGCACTTCTTCGATGGCGAGCCAATAATCCTGCTTCCTGTCTTTATCCGAATGAACACGGAAGGTCGTCTTCATTACAGCCAGCTCAACTATGTACAATTAAAGACAGCACAGGATGTCGTCATCACTCACACTGGTTCCAAAAAGGTGATTGCATGTAAGCTTATGAGAGAAGGATCCCACTTATCACTTTATTTAATACCTCAGTAAACAGTCTCCTGATTTATTTATGGTCTCAATCTCTAGTTTCAGGTCTTCTTCAACTCTGCATGACGTTAATTTTGTAAATTACAGTCCCATTTTGTCCCATGTCGCTACCACAATCAGGGTATCCTCCTCAACTCCGTCCTCTCGTCTGAATACCGTCTTTTCTGGCTCCAACAAAACCCAAAACAAGACGATGAAGGAATCCTGTGCCATCTTTGATATAAGGGACCTTTCTTGGTCTGAGAAAATGTTCCTTGTGAAGGAAACACAATACAGAATGTCATGGCCTTACTGTGATTAATTTTATGAGACACAGTGGCTGAAATGTGTCCATGATACAAAGTTTAACATTTCTGACAGCAAGAATTACTCAGACCTTTTGGAAGACACGATTGTTGATGCGGATCAGGCCTAGGTAATTGCTTGGATTAAAAAGTCTTTGAAGACGAACCTGAACCTCAAAGCAGCCCCGTATCCTGTTCTTCCGTGTTTAAATTAACACAAGGTTCCTGAAAGATGTTAAAAAGATGTTGGGACGGAGTCGTTTCTCGGCCCTGCTCCCTGGGAGTGTTTATTATTTCATTGTCTTGCTGTGTACTCTACCGCTGAAACGAACAAGCCTGGACTCTGCCAAACACAAACACGGACACGTAAACTTCAGCTTAGTCACTCCGTCCACTACGCCTGATTTCTGACACACACACACACACACACACACACACACTCTCTGGTGAGCAATGCTGTGGTCATTTAAACCACAGCTAAACATCCTGGTACCAGACCTCAGGTTCGCCTTGTTGCCATGACAGCACAATTGTTAGTCTCTCGTGTGTATTATGGGATGGGATCGGGGTGAATCCGGGGTTAAACCACACATTCGTGTGTGTGTGTGTGTGTGTGCGTGCGTCGGTGACCATCCGCTGCCACTGCGACTTCTGTTTACGTGTGTGTGTAGTCGTTCAGCTGCATGTGTTACGTGTTTTCCTGCATGTGTGTGTGTGTGTGTGTGTGTGACACGCTGCAGATTACAGGTCTGCTATGGGCTGGCTGCGAGGCGCGGTGACTCGTCACTGTATAAACACTAAGTAAACAAAGACATCTGACTTTTGGCTGCCCTTCCTCACAGTCATATTACAGTGTAATAGTGTCATTCATCCTGCTGTGGTCGAAAGGGAGGCAGCTCAAGGCCGTAAGGATTCCTGCAGCAGTCCCAAAACATCAGGAGAGCTACATATGACCCGAATAACCATCAGTCTCACCTGCTTCAACGGGAAAATATGCAAGTCTGAGCACTTTTAAAAAACAGGAGTTGAAAAGATGGGTGAAAATCTGTAAAACCCAGAAAAAGAAAGAAGTAACACAAGTGTTGAGATGCCTTTAAAAGTGTCTGTAGAAGAGATGCTGTTGAAAGGAGGACATTCAATCCTAAAAACTGTGAGATCCAAAGCCGGCCAATAACAATCCAGCCTGTATTTGTATTCGGGATGTGCACGTGAAGTCTGTGTGCCGTAGGATCCAGCAGCAGTGGTTTTAGTTTTTGCAAAGACTCGGGGTGTTTGGAGTCGAACAGAAGACGATGTGTGTGTGTTATCATGCTGCGATAGAGAGTACGTTCATTTATTTGTGGTGCTTGGTTTGGGCTGGTCCACACAGCTTTGGGAAGCGAGATAGTAGTCAGACAGGGAAGAACGACAACTGCTGACCCCTCACATGTCCCACACTTTCAATATGAGCTGCCTCCATCCAGTGGACGTCACAGGGTCCCAGGTAAACATAATACAAAATGTAAATCATTCCCATGTTAGTGAATCTCTTAAATTTAGGCCGTAAGGTGAAGGTACGATGCAGGAGAGGGCTGGCATGTACGTGGCACTCACTTTATTGTCTGCAGTTGTGTTATTGTATTGTTATGTGGCCGGGACAAATTAATTCATCTTGAATATTTAAGGGAGTGGAACCAAACAGCAGATCTGGTGTTCAGGTACAGTTATCAGAGGATACTTAGAGTTCAGAGATGCCCGGCTCTGTACCAAGACGCTGCTGCTTTTCCAGCGGCCTCTGAAAACACACCCACCAATTGCATTTGTATTATTCGGGCAGTTGAATAGGTTACTTAGATACCTGAAGGACCGAATCCCAGTCCTTTAGGCATGCGGACATGTTGGTTTTTGGCACAGGTTTGTCTTTCCAGCCGGTCGAAATCGAGAAACTGTAAACTCTTGTTGGTTGTGCAGGGGAGCGCAGAGCGGTGGTCAACCATCTGACAGACCAACACTACTTTCCCCTGAAGCCACACGGCTAGCGTTGCTAATGCGTGGAATGAAAGTCCTCCAACAAAACCAAAGTCAGTTTTATTTATGTTTGCTGGTACTTGCGGTATTTCACAATTATTTGCCCCAAAAATGATGGTTTTTCTGGTTAGGCATGGCTTTTGTGACTCATGCTTTGTCACTCCCCTTTGATGTGGTTGGTTAATATTTCTATTGGTTGTCATCTTATAAAATATTGAAATGTATGGATGATTTCACCCCAATATGTCAATTTGAGGCTGCTTCCCAACTTTCCAGCCACAGTGGCCAACAGTAGCAGCCCGAGGCCGCGTCTACTGTTGTGGATGAAGCTCTTTGAAGTGGATAGAACAGCAGTCTGGAATATCTTAACTGCTTGACGGGAACGAGAGTGACCTCCGCTTGGCCTGCAGGTGATCCCGAGACATGACGGATAAAGAGACACTAGCACAGTCTGCAGTGGGTGTTTGAGTGTAAGCGAACGTCTCTGCGGTGTGTGTTTGTGTGCAGCGTTTAAATGTTTAAAGAGGAGGCAGACGGTTCCTTTCCAGTGACATCAGTGCAAGAGGAAGAGGTTGCTATTATAGTCCCGTGGTGTCTTTAAACTCCTATTATTTGTGTGTGCTGGAATCTCTGCGGGTCAGCCAGAGGCTAGAGGAGCACTTGTCCTCGTGTCTTCTCGTCTGTCTTGTTTTTTTTTTTTCTTTTCAGGTATTTCATCCTGTTTTTTTTTCGTTCTTTTTTTTCCAGATAAGGAGAGGTAAACAGAGCGAGGGAGAGGACGCTAATGAAAGCATGAGAAAGAGACCAACGGAGGGAGGGAGGGAGGGAGAAGTACACAGGACAGCGATACAGACGGTGCTGTCGTGCCAAATATGTGATTGGTTCAGCTCGATAATGGCGTCCTATACGTTCCAGTAATTGATTGACTGTCTGATCCGGTTCCAGTCGCTGATTGGTTGCGATGGCGTCGCAGTCCAACAGAAGTGTCATCCAGCGGGCAGGAAGAAGACTCCAAAGCAGGAGTTGACCAGGGCGCCGTGACATCTCAGGTCAAAACATAAAGTACCGTCCCACTGTTTGCAGATGTTTTCGTTCAATCATTTTTATAACAATGAGGAAGAGTTCCCGAAGATTATGGGGTGTGGGCACAGAGCACAATGGCTGAACCGAAGCCAAGCTCAATGGCAGTGAAACTTTTTCGGTGTCGCGTTCAAAAACACGATATCGCGTCCAGAGCTACATGTGTCTTTTCAGGGCAACGTTAGGCAGATCCTAATAGTTTCCACATTTGACACAAGAGAAATTGATTTCTGCGTCCAGATCTGTGACCAATTTCTTGTTCGTGCAACGTTACAGAAGACAACCAAAAAGAAAAAGAATCGTCTGCTTTTCCTTCCCGTTAAAAAAAACAAAACAAAACAAAAAACTCTGGTGTTTTACGAAACAAACACAAAACATTTTGATCGATAACAATTCTGAATGTGACAAAATGAGCAAATCATTCCTTTACAATCCAACTCAAGTTAGTGCTGAAGAATGAATTAACAATCTCCTGCGTCCAGTTTGGGAAGTTGTTTTCACTGAGCTTACAGTAAAAACATTAACAATTGAACTTAAGGCTGAAAGTACTTCATTTTTATATACTTCGCTTAATTTGCCCACAGAAGAATAACAAAGCAGAGACACATAAGAAAACATCACAAGCTTGACATTATTAGAAAATCAGAGGAGGCGTCTGATGACCTGATAAAATCCAATCTAATCCCTGCAAGACTATTCAAAGACATGCTGTAATGGCAGAAAGCAGACCATGTCGCATATTCTCTCCTATCAGTCCTTTAAAGCAGCAGCCAAACTGGCAAACACGTTCGCGCTGGCAAACAGAAGCGAAGAGAATCCCAGAAATGTTGTTTTGAGGGCAGCAGCTTGGGATAAATGGTAAGTAGCTAAGCCCTGGTTAGGACTGGTTTGGCCCTGTGCTGGAAACCATGCTGCTGGGGAGCATCCAGAAGACACAGTAGGATGCTGGCTTAGGTTGAGATGAAACTATTGGCAGGACAGAAGACGGCTATAAAATACAGATATGAAGATGTCTCCATGTCCCTGATGATTCGTCCATCTGAGGAAGGGGCCAGGCAAAGGTCAGAGTGACGCACGCCGTGGAAAAACAAAGTTATGTACTCAGCGTGATTTGTCACCTCTGAGGTCGACTGTGGTCGGGGGTTATTATTTCTGTTATTGACAAATATAAATTTAACATACTAATATTTGGGTACCTTTGAAAGTTCAGACCACTGGCCGAAGTTGAAAGGAAACCACTGGCAGGCTAATAGACAGCAATGAAAAACTCTCGCTAATGATTTGTCCATCTGCCTCCAGAGGACGTTCAGGGGTCAGCGCTCAGTCCTGATTTATTTTATTGCACTGTGCCTCCTTCTACGATATACATGACTGTTGTGAACGACGCGACCCGCTGAGCCAACAGCTCAGTTACGAGAGGCTCAATTAGAAGGTAGAAATCACCAGGATTCACAGGACTGTCTCATTATTCTCACTCTCACCAGGCACATGTCCCATTAAATTTTATGGACTATAGTCTGAGATAACACAGTAGTGATATAGCCAATGAATGTTTTACCTCTCTCCTTCTGGATTGAGTGTTCGATGGGCCCTTCCAGGAAAATATAAATAAAAAGAGTCTCAACATTTCAATGAAAATGAAACTCCATCAGCAGACTATCCAGTGAAAAGAAGATGACAGTGTTGGAGTTGACTGGATGTCAAACATCAGCATTGTGTTCAACTTGTAAAGCTGATGACAGCAGGTGGTAGCAGACACAGTTCAAACGTAGTCTCAAGTTGGTTTTTGGTCTTCATATTAAAGGTTACAAGTTCATTTATTAGGTTAGGGTTGTAGAAAAACAGAGTTAAAGTCCCTTAATGCTGCATAGAACAAAAAAAACCCCATCTATTTTATAGGTAGTGTGGTGGTATGGCAGTGGATACCTCTGTTTCTTTTTCCAGATGGCAGCGGGATGAACAGAAAACAGTTTTTTTTTTTTGCATGAATTCTCACATAAACCAACATTATATTGGTTTTCTCAGCTGAGCAGGACTTGTTCCTGCCAAACTGCATGAGAAATCTAGAAAAGCTGGCTCAAAACTCAACTGCAACCGCCTCGAACTCATGAACTCATCTTTGTCCGCGTCAGAGCAAGTTGCAATCAGGTTGGACTCAAATCCAACCGGCATTGATTGGGTTTAGCCAATGAGAGCCAGAGGAAGGTGGGTCAATAAACGCAGTGGGATCCAAAATAACGTCTCAGAAACAGTACAGGACAGAAACAACTCAGAAGATGGAACTTAAAGCACAGATGAGTCGTTACGTCACCTGCTTGGAAACCTTCTGAGACTGTTGTCTGATGAATACCCGTTTGGTTAAAGCATCGGTTTTGATTGAGGACTACGGCGACCGTGTTTTATTGGCGGTTGCACCTTTGAGCCTGATTTCTCTCCGGCGTGGACGAAGATTTATATCAGTGTGGCCACAGGAGAGGCAAAGCAGCTGCTCTCATGCAAACTGTGGATGTACACCAGTGCGATCACATAAAACCCAATCTGCAGTATTGGATCTAGAAAAACAGCGGAGAGATGCCAAGTGTAACCAAAGCTCTTAATTATCCCTTTAGTCTGGAGGTCAAAACTGACCAGGTCCATTTGTCAAGATACACCGAGGCTGCACCAAGCTGAAATAACAACTAGATACAACCGGACAAAGGTTACGGGCAGTGCAAATGACTACAAAAAAGATGAATACACACATACTTAAAATAACTCCCTCATGACTGAACCGAGAGTTTAACACATGCTAGGATCCATCAGGGTTGAAATAACAGCCAGCTCTCGGAGCAAACAGCGTGAAGTTGGACAATGTTTGGACGGCGCTGAAGTTGGCAGGCTGAGAGACAGCTATTAGGTAGAAAATGAAGACGTTTCTCCCTGTTGCTCATCGCAGCGACTTGGACTCCTCCAGCTGACTCGAGAGGACAGCCAAAGGTTACCAGATGCTACGGGGATGCTAACTAATTAGCTGAGTTGGAGGGACTCAGCAGCCAGCCACTCCAAGTGTAGTACAACTGGGTAACTTCTCAGAGAGACACAGTGGGATTCGTCATCCGATCGTAGACAAAATGTTTGGTCCGCGGCCTCCACCCTTGTCCTGATGCTTCTCTATCCACTGGGTGCTGATTTGATAGGTGTTTCTTCCTGAGCTCCACTATCTTTCTTTCCAATTGTTTCCACTGTCCCGCTTTGAGTTGGAAAATCTCTCAACTTTTCTTAAAGGCCGCTGTTGGCGCCACCGTCAGATGTTTTCTTTCTCCTGGCCTAGGCGATAATATTCACAACTGGGTTAGAGAACCCCCACCAACAGCAGCCACCCTCCTGCCAAATGAAAGATTACAGGCGGCCTCAACAAAGGAAAGCATGAGCTGTTCCTCAAGGTTTGGTCACCTTTTGACCGGATTATTTACCTGCGCACCTGAAAAACCTACATCGAAGCGGTGGGCACGAGGAAGTGCCCACCAGGTAAGAAGTCTCCTCCAGGTAAAGATCACTGAAGTGAATGATACAGCTGGTGGTCGAGGTCACTGTATGCTGAGGTGTTTCTTGTTGTTTAAACGCCGTAAAATGTTGTTGTTGTGTTTCTGAGTCTCTGTATCCATGGCAACAACGATGCTGATGATTGATTCTTGAGTGCCAATTTGGATTTGACACTTTTCCCATAAGTTGCTGCTATTGGCACCTACACTCTGTGGTTTTATATGTTGATTTAGACAGGTAAATATGTGTGAGGTCGCAACAGCTGGTTCCTCAGGCATAGCAACACACACACACACACACACACACACACACACACACACACACACACACACACACACGGGACAAATAAAATGCAATCTGTTACAGGATTGTACGCAAGTGTGAATCTGTGATTCATCTCTCACACTCGCACTTTAATTTTCCGTTCCTCTGTCTTCCTTTTTCCACATCCCTCTCTTTCTCCATCACACACACACACACACACACACACACACACACACACACACACACACACACACACACACACACAGTCTCTTGACCTTTCCAATATTTAAACACATTTAAAATCACACACTTTTCCTTGTCTTGCACTCACCATCTTTTCCAGAACACACACACCTGCGAATACACACACACACGCACACACACTTGACCTTTATAGAATACAATAGACTCTAATACACACACACACAGCTGGCAGGGGCAGAGGTAAAGCAGTGACTTTTGGCCAACATCTGTATCACAGAGTTCAAGGAAAACACACACACACACACACACACACATATGGACACACACGCCAATCCCATGACAGCATAAGTACATACACACCCATGAAGGAACGCTGACAAACAACATGATTATGATGATGATGAGGTCTTTGTTCGTGAACTCTGCAGGACCTGTGGCTGGCTACTGTTACTGTAACACACACACACACACACACGGAGATAAAAAGGTTCTCCATCATACTTCGCTCAACACACACACACACACACACACACGTGGCTGGCGTCCTCCGTTTCTGCGAGGTGACTTTAGCTCAACATCTGTATCGCCGAGCTTCGAGAAAAACAAACACACGCAGGGTTTATGTTCGCTGAGGGCCAAAGATGCTGCGTGCTTTTGGTCAGCTCTGCTATTCAGCTGGCTATTCATAGACGACCACAGATTTATCACTCAGCACCGTGTGTGTGTGTGTGTGACTGCATACGTGTGCATCAGCAAGAAAAAGAAGATGTGTGTTCAAGAACAAGAATAGAGAGATGAGGATGGTGTGTGTGTGTGTGTGTGTGTGTGTGTGTTTACCCCACAGTCTGTGTGTTTTCCAGTCTGTAATCATGATGTCAACCCAGCCATCTGAACTTTAACAAATGTCCCACACTGACAAACAGATCAGAGAGGCACATTCCTCGGGGGACCTTGAATGCATCACAGTGACTATATGTTACACAAGGAAAGTGGCAGCCGCGCACGAACACATTCATACCTGTGGTTTTTGGGATCTCCTCTGGCTGCGCGTCAACCGGTGAACTTCCACTGACCTGCAGCTTTAGCTCGCCGACTGAAGGGTTTTTTTTAACGTAAGTAGTCAGAGTACTTTTACTCGAGTAAAGAAATGACGGTTAGCCTGCTAAGTCCTCGAAATTCAAGCTCGGTCATTTCTGCCAGAAGATGTAGATTGATGATGTCATGAGGTAGCGTTGGATCATGGGAGTTGGATATGGGTCACGGCGGTCTACCCATGTTGTTTTCGGGCATTTACTGAAACAAGAGTTTGTGGAAAGATGTTGAGGGCTTCCAATAGCTGTAATTCTAAAAATTGTGAGCAAAACTATAAAGAAACATCAACCAGTTCCTTAATGTCATAAGGTCTGTGCTTACATTAACAAATGGGACTAACTGTTATTTTACATTTCCAGATAATAACGAGAATAAACCATATTTGTGGTCACACTCAGCCCTCGTACGAGAAACATAATACAAGAGGAAATCAAGGATGAAGTCGATTCACAGAAGAAGGGAGACGCAGAATCAAAAAGAGGACAAAGAAAAGGACATTGCTAATGAGAGGAAACCTGACTCGTTTGGGTTTTGGGCGTCATAATTAAGTTTCGCAGTGGTGAGCTGAATGTGCCCGCTCACGTTGAACACAACCAAAATGACGTGGGAGGAAAGAGAGACTGGAGTGAATCCTCATTATCACAGTTATATCAGACCATTTGCTTTATTTCTTCAGGATCTTAAATAAATGTGCTCTGTGAGAATGCTGACGAGCCGCTCCGGAAAAATTACACAATAAGCTTCAATAATCTCTTGGAGGCGGTTCACTGGACACTTGGCTTGTGGAAGTCGCTGGGTTTATTCGAGCTTCCCACTCAAATGGATAAATGACAATTCCCAAAGCCGGAGCCAAGAACAGAAGTGAAAGCGATCAGGTGACAGCGCAGATTCAATCAGGCTCGTTTTCGCCATCGCTTCAGCGCGGCCCTTCAGGAACCAGAGTGTTTCGTGGCAGGTTGCCGTCTTATGGTTAAAGTGAAACAGCAAACAGATGAGACGAATAAAGATGATGAACAGCAGTCATGCTGGGGACACACAAGAGGATTACTGAGCTGATTTACACCAGATTTGTCGGTGCAATCAGGAGGTGAGCCCTGATTTGAGGTTTGGTTGTGTGTGTGTTTTTTTTTGTGTTTTTTTTCAGATTGCCTGGTCGTCACCGAACCCCTCGTATCCAGACTGCGTCACTCGGAGGGTGTTTGCTTCACACCTGCATCACATGTGGATGTCGCAGTGGATTCTGTTGAAACCTGCCAGAGAGGAACACACACACTTAAATATAGTCACTACTCCCTGCTCACCGTGTCGTGAGCTCATCGGTCGGATGAAAAGCACTTCTGGACACCACTTCAGTACGTGATGACTGATTAATGACCATCAAGCAGACTTTTTTTTGTCTCTCTCTTCCACACAGACCTTTTGTTTTTGCAGCTTTATCTTTTCTAGAAATGCAACTCTACCAAGTAACTCCCTATCACGCTGCTCGTTAATATTTTTAAGGCGCCACACGTTATAATAGCAGGCTGAAAACAGTTAAAACGAAAGTTCAGAGAGTCAGACCGGATGACCCCGATGACGACCACAGGCAGAAACACGTCTAATAAAAAGTGTCGCTGGAGTTTTTTTGACCTCCGTTCACCTTGGCAGAAGGTGAAGCTGTGCCACAAAACCCGACTCTGTTTCTAGAACACTGCAAGTCGTTTCAACTCATCTTTTGGTCTGAAGCCGGGCTTCTGGCTTTCTAGTTCACATGTGATAAAATATGACTTTCTTCAATTTAAGTTAAAGTCCGTTATCGGCCAGTCGACGGACTTTGCCTTAGTTTTGGTTACAGATGACCCAGTTAAATCCAGTTAAGAATCTGTCAAGTCAATTCGAGTCAAATGTTATGAGCAAATTTGACATCAACAGCAACACACCCAATTATCTTGATTTGGATAAAGACAAACGCCCCCCGAAAAACCTCTACAGCGAAGGAAAGGAAATAAACATTGGAGAGAGCAACAGAGGATGAACTTCAGTGCCACACTAACTAGAAGTTGGTGTTGACTTTACACACTTTAATTCGAATTTATGCCCAAAACCCAGAAGTGTGTCTGCAGGGTTTTACTGAGATGTCAGTTTGCTTTTGGTTTCTATCTCATCGAAGGAAACGGCACCAAAATCAGAAATCAGTTCCTCCTCAAGTGTTTCCAAACGATGGCTCAATCATTTAAATTCGTTTGACCTCCAGAAACGTTCAACTGTTTTATGGCAGAGAACGTTATGAGATCTGGTTTTGTTATCCAGCATAAGAACCGTGACAGCACGAAGCCTCCTCATCCCCTCTTAAGTCGCAGGGGAAAAAAAAAAAAAAAGGTCATCATCTGCACTGATGTTTCCCGGTGACTCTAATCAGTTTTGAGTTTCTGTCCCTGTGCAAACACGGACCGGGGGGATGGAAAAATGACAACAAGAACTGGGAAGGAAGGATGAGAAACTGCAAAACACATCAGAATGTGCTCTTGGCCCGGGAGTGGATTTTTTAGGAAAGAGGAGTCGGACGATCGGCGTGCTTGAAATACATTTCTACCACTTCCCCCCTCGTCTGTCTCTTCACATGCCTCCGTTGCCTTTGTTTCTCTATCCATTTCTTCCTTTAACCACTCGCTGCCTTTCTATCTGTGTTATTCCTTCAGTCTGTTTCTATATCTGTGTGTGTGTGTGTGTGTGTGTGTGTGTGTGCTGTCACACAGTGTAAGTGATACAGATAGAGCGACCGCAGCCTATGATAACAGGATTACTAGACAGCCGCGTTTAATTTGAGCTCAGGGCAAATACAGGCTGAGTGTGTGTGTGTGTGTGTGTGTGTGTGTGTGTGTGTGTGTGTCCTCTGTCTTTTTAGGTGGCCTGGTTTCCAGTAAGCGCAGTGTCTGAATTGGCTTGGTACCTCCATTTACCTTCCTACGTGCACACACACATATTTGGATAATACCTCGATATCTTTGACCAGTTCACTTATTTTTAGAAGGGATCGCGTCCAAGGAACATTCTTCTTTTGTTTTATCTTTCCTTTCTCTTTTTCTTTTTTCTTTTCCCCCCTCTCTCTCTCTCTCTCACACACGTGTAAAGAAATCGTCCACGCTGTCCAAAAAGAAGATGAGGGGAGAAATTTATCTTCGCGTCGCTGCCAAACACTCGAAGTCATGCAAACACAGTCGGTCCTCAGACACACACACACACACACACACTTTCCCTCTGTGCTGTGGTCGGGATTCTCAAATTAGCTGGTCAGCAGTCGGTCGTGGGTTTGGGGTGGGGGGGTTGTCGGTTGGATTCCCGTAACTGAAGCAATTTGGTGCTATTTTTTTTTTTTTCTTTTTAATGCTATCTACATTCTTCAAATAACCATGACTCTTGACATTCCTTCCTCTCTTTGTTTCAGTCTCCCTGTCTCTACACTTTTATTTGAATATTTGTATTTTGTTATTTTTTTCCCCCCGTGCTGTATTCCTGTTATTTCATCCAATAAAACCGTGGGGGATCGTTTAGTCTCATATTTCCGAAGGCTGTTTTTTTTTTCTTCTTTTTTTCTCACTCACGTGCAGTTTTAGTCGTTCCCTGACCCAAACCTCCTGGTTTCCCACCGCAGGACAGAACAGCTGGCAGGGCAACCATTAGAAACTGTTTGGATGGTGACTGGATGAACCTCCTGTCTCAACCTTCAACCAATCAGATCAACAGTAGGAGATCACGACCACCAGCAGAGCAAGAAGAGCAAAATCAACATTTCTGTGTTGACTTTTGTGCCATTTTTTTCATCTTTTGGTTGGACTTGCTGAGTAAAAAACCTGCTCCAGTGTCCAAACGAACCACGTTGACAACTCACGACTACGTCCAACCCGTAACAAGCAACCATCTCCCCATTAAAATCAATACTCAACTCATATCCGTGCAGGAAACCTGAGAGAAAGACGTTTTTAAAAGTCAGCGTGTTCAATTCTCTGTACTTTTGTAACTTCTAACTGAATCTCTGTAGTTTCTCTCGTCCTGATTTTCCTTTCAAACATCTGTTGTGTTTTACTGTTTCATCGTCATGTTTAATTACTGCTGGTTAAAATACAACTTTTCCTGTGATGCTGCTTCAAACTAAAAGCTTTTAAATGACTAACTAACAGGGGATTTATTATGAAGAAGTCATAGCAAATGAAACGTGTTTGTAACTGAGTTAGCGGAGCCACTTGGTTAGCGTTGATTCTTTGATTGTACAGGTGTGTCATTACTTGGAGACACACCTTCAAGCAGGTAGACCAGTTGAACCGAGTCAAACCCAGTAGAGCCGGGCCAGCAGATGTGATGGGAAACAGCACTGGTTGGAGAGATGAGTGCAATGTTAGCATGACATGCAATTACAAGTATACAACCCAGGTTGGAAAGAAAAAATATTTATTTCTTTAAACTTCTTTCTGATGAGCTCGACTAGGGATATTGTGCAGTTGTCTCATATGTACCAGAAACTACTCGAGCAGCATTTTTGAATTTATCTTTTTTTTTTTTTTTTTCGTTCTGCCAGCAAACCTTTTTGAAATGTTAAACTGGATCAGACTGAGAGAGAGAGAGAGAGAGAGAGAGAGAGAGCGACAGAAGAAGTAATAAAAGTAAAATAGAGAAATTCTGGCCTCAAAGAAAAGCCCCGAGTTTTGAGGTCTTGTCATCACCTTCTGAGAGGTTTGGACCACTGACACACACACACACACACCCTCTGGAGAACTGCTTAGTAAGGACCAAAAGCTGTGTAACTCAAAGAGGAATGTCGAAGCAGAGCGCAAGAAGAAGAAGAAGAAGAAGACGGAGGGAAGAAAAAAAGAAAGAAACAGGGAAGTTTAAAGAGATTGAAACGGTTCAGATAGACACAGTTGGATCGCGGCAATAAACATGAAAATATCGTGAGCAAGTTTTCGTTTGTAGTGTTTTCTGGGATTGGTTGAGTTTGAGTTCAGTGGGTGGAGGTACAGAAAGCTCGTTCTGTGTGCAGGCTACTGTCCGTGAACCTATGAAGACTGAAGTTTCACTGGAGGAATTTGGATTATTCAAGATTTTCCTTTATTGGGACTAAAATGGAAGAAACCTAATGAGGTCATAACACCGTCTCATGTCTAACTGCTGTTCCATCGACTTCTGTAAATCAGTAAATCTGAAAAAAAGAAACATGTTCACGGAGGAGAGTGGGGGAGGATGGAAACTGGATCCACGAGGGCAGGCAGCCAAACAGGACCTGTCTGGGAGCAACATACTGGATGGATACTGCTTCACTGCCTCTATATTCTAAAATGCATTTGCATGTACAATGTTTCTATAAGAGGTCAAACCAATTTCGAGCCGCAGGGTGTTATAGACCAGAGGATGTGGTATCAGTGTCACGTTTTGCCGTCAGAAGAACACGTACTGTATGTATGAAGGTGCAACACAGAATATAGGAGAGAGAACAAGACAGTCCACCCGCAGAGAAGTCTGAGGTGGATAAATGGGTCGCAAACGCAGGACATTTAACCTACGTAACATGCAAAAGTTAAGTAACGTCCCAAGCTGTAATGCCACGTACGTTTTCTAAACTTAAACTTAAGTAGTTTTGGTGTCTTAATTGGGTGGTCGGGTTGGATCGGTGGATCAAGTTTGGAGGGTTGGTGTCAATCAATGAATCAGTCTTTATTTGCACAGAGCCTTCCAAATTCAGCCCGTCTGGGTCATACTGGGTCATACTTGCCTTTAACAGGCAGAAACCTCGGTGCAGAACCGGACACAATGGTGGACGTCCACCCGGCTGGTTGTGTTCAGATGGAATCTGCATCTTTCCGGGCTTCATGCTACATTGCTTGGAGACGAACACACAATGGTTGAACCAATCAGCATCCTTTGAGGAACCACTGGGAGTAATGGGTGTGGTTTAGACGTGATGTAGTGTAGCGTAGCTGCTGTAGCATCAGTTATATCAGAACCCAGAAGTTCTATTTAAGTGAAAGAAGAGACTTCCATATGTTCACATGTTGACAACAATTTCAGATGTCTAAAAGAGCTTGATGGGGAAAAAAACAAACAAACAGATGGACAGCAATAAAATAAAGTTAGCAAGAGTATGATATCACATTTTCATACACACAGTATGGAAACTGAATGGCATTATTATGAAGACAATTTCAAGCACATACTATCAAAGTTCGCTTCATGTTTTTAACAACCTTCAGACATGTTAAACTCTGACCTTGACTTACAGAAACCAAGAATCTGCCTCAGAGCCAAATTTCTGGTGATCACACTGCACTTATGTTGTGACCACACACACACACACACACACACACACACACAAACAGCATTCTTTGCCAATGGTCCGTGAGTTGTTGGGAGAAGATGGAGAAGAAGAAGAAGAAGAAGAAGCAAAGGAGAGGCGATGAGGTGAGGATGGACGGAGGAACAAGAGAATGTGGGGGAAAAAAAAACAAAAAAAAAAACAACAGAAAATAGCTGAAACAACTTTGCTGTTCTTATGACCTCTGTCGCCTCCTTTCCTTCTCTTCCCCTCCACTTAAATCTTCCTCCCCTCCTCACCCATGTTGCACTCGTCTCATCCTCTCCATCCTGCCTTCATCTCTGAGCATCGACAAGATGTTACGCATCGACAGAAGCCCTCGAGTAAAAGCTTTCTCAGCAAAACACATGCCCTCCCTGTCTCCCTCTCTCTGGTTATGACAGAATGTACTGAATTCAAAGATACTGACTCCTGCAAATCGGCCAGAGTGTGTGTGTGTGTGTGTGTGTGTGTGTGTGTGCGTCTGTGTTCATGTGTGTTAGTGTGTGTCCCTTCAGCGACCCAGGGCTTCGCCTTGTCCTGCCAAACTGTCTTTGGATGCCACACATGCACAAAAAATGTAAAACGGTGGAACGCAAAAAGAAAAAAAAAATAAAGGGTTTTTTTTGTGTGTGTGTGTGTGTGTGTGTGTGTGTGCATGTGCAGTGGAAGGCGGCTGACGATGAACAGGCCGGTCTCTGTGTGTGACTTAATTGAAGTGGAGTCAGTCTACCAGTTCTGGATTCTGAGCTGTTTAATTCCATTACATTCATTTTGTTGTTAGCGCCACACGCTAACAACGAGCTCGTCCAGACTTCTCTTTTTCCCCCCTCGTCCTTCGTCCACTTCTTTCTTCTTTCTTCCTTTCGATCTTGTTTTATTTTCAGCTGGAATATTAAGGTGACTTTAACTTTGAAAGGCCTCAAAATGCAGCTAAACCTCACTAGCAGCAGGTTGGGGTTTATTGGCAGGTGTTGTTGGGGTTTTCGCTCTTATTACTACACTGCCTGATGTGTTTGGACGGTCTAATATTATCGTAAATGCCAGCAGAGCTTGTTGAAAGCTCAGTTTGTCTCACACATATTTTACTAAAGGGTATGTTGTTCACATTTGAGATTAAGAGGGTTTGGTTTTTTCGAAGATCTGTTGGATCCATTTCCATAAAAAAACAACCTCACAGAGTCACTAGCATTGCTATAGATTGTTGTTCTTAACCATAACTGTGCAGGAGTTGTAAGAACATTGGTTCTGTTGTCCGTAAAAGGTAGAAAAAGAAGAAGCAAAGACAGAAAATCTGGTGGAAGAACAACAGCACATGGAGGAGAAAACACACTGGATGACCTCCTCTTCCTCCTTTTGAATCCAGTTCAAGCCTTTAATTGGCAGCGTTGCAGGAGCTCTATATCAGAGATCGTGCTGTGTATCTGTTGGCTCGGTGTTCTGGCCCTTTAATTCCATACTGTTAATATATAACCTGTGCTCCTTTGTTCTAACGGGGCTGTCGGTTTGAATCCCGGTGGTCAGCGGTGGACCACACACACACATTGACACACAGTTGATAATTGGACACTGATGTACTGGAACAGAAGATGAATGGTCCAAAATGGAAAAGTCCAAATGTGTCTCTCCGACCTGATCATCGTTTAATTGGTTGGAGCGAGTCTGCGAGCCGATCGAGAGGGGAGTTCCTAAACTTTGGCCCTGACAGTGTTTCCCCACATGTGCTTTTTGATGGTCCACCTGACAACAATCAATACAGGAAGACGTTGGCAAAATCCCAATTAAGCAATTTTCCCGCTGATACGTTTTCCCAATCAAGAATTGATGGGATTTGTAATTGTAGTTGTAATTGCTGCCGGGTGTATGTTCGTTGGCAGTGTTAATGTTCGTGAACCGTGAGAAAGTCTACAATCAGGTAATCAATTAGTTGTCAACGATCAAAGTAACTGCCAGCTATTATCAATTAATCAGTTTGTGAGTGAGACTTCTCTGATTCCAGCTCCTTAAATGTGAATATTTTCTGGCTTCTTTCCTCAGTGAGAGTAAACTGAGTATCTTTGGGTTGTGAACAACACAAGACGTCATCTTGGGCTTCAACAAACACTGATTGTCTGACGTTTGTATAGACCAGACAGGTAATTTATTGATCCATCCATTGTCTGCTGCTTATCCTTTTGGATGGTCACGGTGGGTTGGAGCCAATTCCAGCTGATATTAGATGCTGCCAGATTTATCTCAGCACCAAAGCAACCATCCAGGTGCCTCGCAATCTGTCTGCACGCCGTAAAAACCTGGACGTCATTCGATTTTTCTCAACTGTAACAAAACTGAGCTCACGGTTGTGACCCTCAAAGAGCTCCTCCTCGACCTTGTCCCCACCCTGGGGCATCCATCACCAAATCTGCTTTTATTCCATCTGATAAACATCTATTGACACCAGCCATCACCTCCCGTCTCCACAAATATAACGGTGCCCCGTACGAGGGAATTTAAATCTCTTGTGTTTTGATTGTTTCAGTCATTTGTCATGTAAAAACAGGGCTCAAGATTTCCTTTTTTTGCTCTTAATCCTTGTAAAAAGTATGATTTCTACAAAACAAAACTCAACAGTTTTTTACTGGCAGTTTGTTGTTCGACCTTTAGAAACCGGAGGTAAAGAAGATGATGTAACCGGGGCGTCGTTACATTTCTGTCAAAACCTCGCTTACATTTCCAGCTCGGATGTCGTACGTCTACAGTAGGTTTAATAGTTTCATCCATCTGTTAACATTTCCAGAGGAAATATTAGTAATTGAACTCAGACAAAAACATTTGAATGTAATTATGAAAGAATTGTGCATCTTATTGTTTCACTGGCTTCACTTCCTGTTTTGTTCCTGTCCTCTTTTTTTATTTTTATTTTTTTATTGATCTTCCTCCCTCCGTCCTCACAGTCATCGAACACAATATTCATCTGGAAGCACTGAACACACACACACACACAGTGAAACAGAAATACACACATTTCTCCCTCATTATTTGTGTTTACTCTCCGCCCTGCTGCCCAGCGCGGCGCGATTCCTGCGATCAATAAAAAAATTGGTTTGAAAGAAAAAAAAAGGAAAAAAACAAAAAACAAAGCTGTTTCTCAGAGACGCTGAGCTCGGCTGTTTGTGTGTGTGTGTCTGTGTGTGTGTGTGTGTGTGTGTGTGTGTGTGTGTTTTAATATGGCTGTTAGATGGCAGCGCACAAGGTCAACAACACTATAAACACATCATAGAGCTCAATGTTAGCGGGCACACACTCCTGACACACACACACACACACACACACACACACACAAACATCACATGCATTTTTCTGTGTGTGTGTGTTTGTGGGTGTTATGTCCGTGTGGGTTCTTGTTTGTGTGTCTGTGTGAGCATGTTTGTGTGAGGACATGTGGTTGTGTGTGTGTGTGTGTGTGTGTGTGTGTGTGTGTGTGTGTGTGTGTGTGTGTGTGCTCTGTTTGTTTGTGTGCAGTTTAAATGGGGGCACTGGGAGGTTTGCGAGAGGCAGGCTGGTTTACTGGTCTCTAAACAGAGTTAATGAAGAGAGGAGTCAAGCAGAGGGTAGAGAGGAGGAGAGAGGTGAGGAGACAAGACAGAAGAGGAGGAGAGAGGAGAGGAGACAAGACAGAAGAGGAGGAGAGAGGAGACAGAACAGGAGGAGAGAGGAGGAGAGAGGTGAGGAGACAAGACAGAAGAGGAGGAGAGAGGAGACTGAAAAGGAGGAGAGGAAGAGAGACAAGACAGAAGAGGGGGAGAGAGGAGACTGAAAAGGGGGAGAGAGGAGGAGAGACGAGACAGACGAGGGGGAGAGGAGACAGAAGAGGAGGACGGGAATGGGTTGTGGACACACTGAAAGAAAAGAAGAAAGAGTGATGAGGAGATCTGATGAAAAGGGAGGACAGGAGGAGGAGAAAGAGGATGAGGAGAGGCGAGAAGGAGGGTGGTGTGAGGCAAAGACAAGTGAGGAGGAAAGGAAAGGAAAGGAAAGGAAAGGAAAGGAAAGGGCAGATAAAGGAGACAAGGAGATGGGGAGAAAGGCAAATACTCATCCTTGTGTCCTCTCCTACACTGGGTGGAGAAGGGGAGAGGAGAAAGGAAAGGAAACAAAGGAGACAAATGTAAAGTGAAGACAAGACTGAAGAGGAGAAAAAGAGGAGAGGGGGGAGATAAGGTGAGGAGACAAAGAGAGGGGAGGCAAGCGTGGATAAAGGAAAAGAGGGAAAAAGAAGGAAAGGAAGCGAGAGAGGAAAGGAGACAAATGTGATGAGACCAAGGAGCAGGAAGAAAATACAAAAGTGTGAAGTGAGGAGGAGGATGAAGGGATGAAGGAGGAGGAGAGGAATCTGAACTATTGGCACCGCAGGCTGTTGAAACCGTCCCGCTCCGCCCGTCAGCAGGAGATGTTGTTCTGAGCAGCGTGCTAACAGATCTGAGATCTGAGACAGAGCGAGGGAAGTGTTTCATCACACTGAGCACTGTGGAGAACACTGACCTCCAAACTCTGCACCGATCTGCATCACGCCTGAAGAATAATCCAGCTTTCAGCATGAATTGTGGACTGTAGAAGAGTGAACGTGACACTGTCTGATGTGATCATTTGGACACATTCGAGTCTTTATTTTTGTACGTTGAGACTGTTTTTGACTGTTGCAGGCCACCGTAATTCAGTGATACAGACGCTCTGAAAATGACATCAACCTCCAGTTTCCTCAATTCTAGATCCCATGCATGATTCCCAGAGAAATCAACAAAAATGTCAAAAACATCCAAACTCGCTATGTTAAAAATGTGAGTAAAGATTCATCCAGATCTGTCTCTTCATCCAGATCCACACCGAAAAGTTTATGGGGTCCATTCTGGGCCCAGATCCATCCTCCGTCTGAGTTCTGTGAACATGTGTTCAGTAGTTTTTGTGTAATCCAGCTGACAAACCAACAAACGAGCAGGATCATAACGTCCGCGACCGAGGTCATCAAGGCCAGCGACTGAAAAAGCAGATAAAAAATAAATTTACTACCTGAAACTAAACTTTACTGTGTGAACATCAGCTGACAGGGGGTGTAAATTCAAACTAAATTGGACAATTAGGCTCAGCCAATTAAATCAAACCACCACTTTCTCCTCTAAGTGGTAAACACATTCTGAGAATGCCTTCGTGAGTGAGGATCTTTAGTGAAACACGAATCTACGAGGCCTTGAAGGCACCGTTAAGACAAATGAGATGACTCCTACGCCTGTTCTCCATCCAGCTGGACCACCATGGAGGTTGGCCCGGCGGTAAATCGTCCTGCGGTCTGAACGGGTTCACAACCGGAGGCTTCGACCCTCCACAACGCAGCAGACCCGACGGAGCCCAGCAGGACGTTTTGAAGAAGAAGGAAAAAAAAAAACCCTGTACCAAAGGTGTTTGATTTGGTCGGTCCAGTCTGGCAGAGCGCTGCAGTCGAACCTCCGAGCCAAGACTCACCGAGGCGGGGATCTGTCAGAGATCCTGGCAGCAGCCAATGGGAGCTCAGCTCCAGGGGGAACAGAGAGAAAGAGAGAGTGATGTGGAGGAGGAGTGCATCAGACATCCAGAATCAGAGAAAATGAGAAACAAACAGCAAACACTTCATCAAACGCGTCCTTTGTTGGGATTTGTACCGAGAAGTCGACGTGAACCGCAGTTCGTCTGGAACGCGTGGCCAAAAGTATGTGGACACCTGAGTGTGTCTGACTGTGTTGTGTTGGAGATCCTGAGTCTGCACAGGGTGTTTTATTTTGAAAAAACTGACCAGGTGCACTATGCCATAACTGTGACTTCCTGCCTCGGTGCAGGTGGACGCCGTCTGCTTCCGTCATTAATTGACTCGATGCTTCTGAAACGTGACGCAGACAAAACAAGCACAGACTCCAGATCAGCCTTTTGTGTTTGTTGTGGTACCTGTCGGATAAGATCCCTTAATGCCACTTAATCCTAAACGCTGAACATCTAAGATCGCCCTTCATTGGAACTAAGAGGTGAAGGTGATGTTGTTCTGATTTTTGCCGTCCGTTCTCATGTGAAGGCTTCGTATCAGCTCCGATCTGAAACCTTTATCTGTTTTTCTCTTTCCCTCTCTGCGCTCCAGATCTCTGTCTTGCGTCTCCACCGCTCCGCTCTCCCGTCCAAACGTCTCTCATCGTCTCCTCTCTAATTTTCTCTCCTCCTGTCGTCGCTCCAACCCTTCCTGATTTTCTCTCGTTCGTTTTTTCTCTTTTTTTTTTAATGTTTCTTTGATTGCGGCTCCTGCACAGCGGGACCACCAGCCCGAGGTGCTGAGGACATCCTGGAACGTCGCCGGAGGTCATCGAACAACGAACCCAAATCGCGGCTCTGACGTGTGTGTGAATGTGTGTGTGTTAATGTCTTGCATAAGTCCGTTTGGGTGTGTGTTCTGGTGCAGAAGGGCGCTTCAGCTTCGGGCCAGAGGTTTAAGCGAGTCGAGGAGGGCGGGAATTATGGGAAATGAAACAAAGTTGAACATGAATAAACTCTGTGCGCGCGCTCGCACACACAGATATAAAGCAGACGAAAGTTTCAAAAGTCAAACGTGCCTGAGAGACTCACAAGGGACGAACCACTTCGCTGAGGAGAAAATTAAGTTTTTCGCTCTTTGATATGTAATTATCCACTCTCAATCTCTCTCTCTCTCTCTCTCTCTCCATTCCCCTGTCTTTGTCTATGTCTCTCTCTCTTCTCTCTCTCAGCCTGCTGAATGATATTAATTGGCAGGAAGCAGGATTCGGCGTATTAGGCCAACGTTTCTGCAAAGAGCCAGTTATTGCTTTAATTATCCGTCAATGGATTCAGCATCTGTCTGCACTAAAGACATGGCTCGCTGTGCTGGAACGCTCAGCACACACACACACACACACTCAACACACACACACACACACACACACAGGTTTGCTACAAGTTCATTGTCCCTTAATGCCGGAGCTTGCCAGCGTTTCAGACGTTTCGCCCTGCGAGTGTACGCACACACTCACTTAATGTACGACCGTCCAATAACATATTTCATTCCTGATGGTGAGCTGGTTTCTATGCACCCACAGTCATACCTTCCTGACCTTCTGAATCAAACACACACACACATCCAGACTCAGTATTTCAGTCATAAACAGATCATAAAGGCCTGTCTTTACTAATGACTCGGCTAAAGAGAGAAACAGATCTTCTGTACGGAGAGGCTCTTTACTGCCTGGCTTCTCCCTCCGCCATATTTTTTTTTTTTTTTTTTTGCTGAGCGTTCCCGACGGCACTCAGAGCTTGGCGGGTTTTCATCGCCCAACTGCGATTTATTAGCGTGTTTAAGCTTTTCAACTTGCAGGTTCAATATGTACAGACATGAGGAGTCGACGGCCGGCGCTCCCATGCTGCATCTGTTTTGAAGCGCGAGCCAAACGGAACAAGGTGTATAAAGAAGACCCCTGGTTTAAAAGAGGTTTCGGTGAAGCATTTTTTCCTACTTAAGACATCACGACGCCCAGTTCTTCAGGTTCTGGTGAGTGTTAAGCTGTATTTGTAGGCTGTTTTTTCCCAGGATGCTTCCAAAATGTTCCTGAAAACTCTTGAAGGCTCGTTATGACGTCGATAAATCATCGTCTTTATCGTTAGAGGCGGCAGCCGTCACATCCTCCCCGACTCTTTGCTACCAAGTGACAGCTGCAGTACTTAATAATCTATGTATCTTCCTGAAATAAACATTACTTTTAGATCAACCAAATGTCAACTGTAGTCTACCTACTGACTGACATCTCGTTATAAATAACCGCTGGTTTCTGGCATACAAATGTTGAAACATCTTCTCAAACAGTGCTCTCAGGAGTTGCAGCTGTCTCACATAGTTCTAACACCACCCACATCCCCTCCACCTCACCAAAAATGTCCCATTTTGCTGCCACTAAAATGGCTGGAAAATGTCCCCACGTCTCATCAAACATATATAGCTCAGGGCTGGAGTATGTCATGAAGTTTCAGAAAAAGCATCCAACAGCTTTTCAGTGTTCAAATACCATCTCGAACTGTGGTCTGACGCTTGGCAGCTGTCTCGTCTACATGTAAAGTAACATACAGACCCTCTATCTACAGATGTCTCGTCAAAGGAGGCTCAAAAATGTCTCAACCTCATCAAAAATATCTGGTTTTATATCACAAACATGGCTGGAAAACGTCCAGATGTCCTGTAAAAAATATCCAGTGAACATTGGTCTCTGGTTGGGTCTCACCAAGCTGTCCAGCCGCCTGAACCACCTCCTTTTGTCAAAAATATCCGGTTTTGTTGCTGCCAACGTGACGGCAAAATTTCCCGACATTGCTCTAAAAACACTTTCATGCACGCAGATGTTGAAACCGAATCTCAAACGATGGTCTCTACCAGCTGTGTCGCCAACTACACCTACCGAGATCTTGTCCAATATATCAGGTTTCACCTCCTCCACCTCGTATTCATGTAACGTGGACGTGATCTGACACTTATTGTAGAAAGATCGACGTGATACGCATGAAACCGCCAAACTTGAACATATCTGACCGAAACCTCAAACCCCGTCTGAATGTTTTGCTCTACAAGTGCACGAACAGAAGACAAACACTTGGCCTCAACAACAGCAAAAACAGCGCCGGTCCAACTTCCAAGCCGAGGAACAAGACGTCTCGCTCCCACAGTGTTTGACTGACAAGTGAATTCTGGGAAGTACAATGCAGAGACACCACAGCAAAGAGCAATTACCAGCAAAGACGGAGATAAATTTAAGAAAAAAGCTCTGCAATTTCAGTAATTATACATCACATTAAATCATTATAATCCTTCCTGCTTTGATATTCATGCAGCCACTGCAGCTCTTTTTCATGTTATGACAAAGTGAGGGAGTCACATGATAATCCAAAACATATGTATTTTTAAGCTTTTGGCCATAAATAAATATAAGTGGGGGATCATTTATGCAGACATTGTTTCTTCATGTGATGGTGGAGGAGAAAATAGATCCAGCGGGACTGATTACATAACGACCGTCAGAGCCAAAAGGATTTTAACATGTTTGTTGATTTCATTCATCATCGGGGCAAATAAAGAGACGAAGGAGAAACATAAGCTTGGACAGAAGGTCCAACGAAAGTCCTCGCTTGTCTTCAATTCCCGGCACTTCTTTTTCCTTTTTCTGCCCATCTTTCTGCCTTATTCAGTTGCTTTGTGTCTGTTTCCCCCCCTCCTCCGTCTGTTGGTGTGCAAACTCTCCGGTCCATGCCAGGCTGAGGACTGCAGCTGCCAAACATAATAATGTTGTAGGACACCGGGAGACAGAAGAGCATATAAATACTTCCACATTACTGGAATAGTTAAGGAGAGAGAAATGGATGGCTGACGACGGAGGACAGACGGGTCGAGGTGTTCCAGAGGGCAAAGTGTGGACGGACAAAGGGGAAAATGAAAGAAAAATAGACTGGAGGCGATGAACCGCAGGCGAATAATGACTTGTTCTTTTCATCCTTTCGTAACGAACATTTGTACATGATTAAAGCGACCAAATGTTCGAGAACACTGTGTATTATTGCTTTTGAAAACATATTCACATGATCAAAAGGGCTGCTTTAAAGAGAGGTAGTTGTTTAGAATTTGGGAGCATCATGCCAGGCCTCTGAATTGCTCTGCACAAAGTGAGTGTGTCGTTTTTGAAAGAAAGAATGTCCATTTCTGATCCCGAGATATATTTACTGGATATATCCGCAGCTGCTTCCAATGATTCTTCTGAGTTCGTTATAAAACTACAGATGTATTTTAAAAATGTACCTGTGGCGCCTTGGATAGAGCAGCTTTTTCATGAGCATGCACAGGGCTGGTAACGAGGTCCGTCACTGGGTGGATGGATCATGGACGGAGGTGAGGATTCAAAGTTCCCGAGCCACAGAGGGAAGACACCAGGTCAAAAATATGGGTGAATCCAAACGTCCGCTCTCCGGACTTGTGGACTGAGACCCTGACGGCGATGGAAGCCATTAAAAGGCAGACTTAAACTCAACTGTGATCCAAGTAACATTTTATTAAAGTAATTGTTTCACACTTTAACAACAAGTTCTTTGTTTTTTTTTCCATCTGCGATTGGAAACAAACCCCCCCAGCCTCACATCTGTGTTGCAATGAGTTGTGGGTAATTAAAACAGTGACTTCCATACCAGACTTCAGCGGCCCCATGCAGACTCGCAGGAAGTCTGCAAGAATTCCACTTTAAGGCCCCGTTGGACCGGATAAATTGCAGGTTTGCCAGCCCGCAGCGCTGGCAGCCTCCTGGCGAACATGCCGGCAAAGTCCAGGATTGAGCCTATTTTGGACTTCGACGCATGAGATTGCTATTTGCTTCCTGTTTGCCCGTTCCTTTCTGTTATAATGATCACAGTTGTTCCCTAACGTGTCCAAGGAATTTGCATTTAAACAATGATGGCACACGTCCCCTATAGTCAGGAAGAAGTCTTTAACCAAGCCTTTGTTGTGCCCAAACATAACTAAACCGCAACCACAACAGTGTAAGATCAGAAAAGCGCTTTTATTTCTATTAACTACCTCGATCAGAGACAGTTTTGTAAATCACTGGAATTATGTGATCCTGGCTGTCGAATCGCAATATCTGTGGTGCTTGGGGGCAAATACACCCGACGCATTTTGTGGTTTGATTTTGAGTATTTGTTGGACAATGAGTGGTGAACAGGTGGTGACGGCTGACTGGAGCGTCACCAACCACCACATGAACCTGATCAGCCAACAGTGGTGCCACCTCATAAAATCTAACATGCTGATCGGTCATTAAAGTATCATTTTCCACTGATTGTACCAGTTTTAGCCAATAAACAAAGATTAAGTGTCCTTCTGCATGTTTGTTTCTGGTTGTGGAAGCTTATAGGCAAAGGCCGTTCGTCAGCCAAATTTCGATTCCGAAAATGGTTGTCATTAATATGTCATCGTTAAATTACACTAAATCCCCTCAATGTGACTCTGATTCCGCGCCGGGGCGTCTTATAAATCTGTTCTGACACGTCCCTGATGGCTGAGCTAAGACACAGGATTTAGAAACACGGGAGGAGAAAACAGGGTCGGATCAAAGCTTCAATCTTAAAGACGTTTCACAAACTCTCGCCACTTTATCTGCCGTATTATTGCCAGTTGTACGTGTATGCACTCCGCAGAGGAGGTCAAACAGTAGGGGAGCATTTTATATCAAAGTCTGAGAGCCCGGGCTGGCTCTGCTAGGCACAATCACTCCCGTATGACCCTCCGTGTGTTTCAGAGCTTAAATCATTCCAGCATGATCATAACAATGTCATCAGAGCATCGGGAGCTGAACACAATGTTCCATAAGTGTCTGCATGCATCCAAATATCTGTCTGCAGTCATACATGCCACTGCGCCGACTGTATGTTTGTAAATTGCGTGTTAATGCACGCGTTAGCATCTTTGACTTCACCCACGCCTGCATGTGTGTGTGTGTGTGTGTGTGTGTGTGTGTGTGTGTTAGAGCTCTGTGCAAGCGTGCATCCAAAATTAACAACCCCGCTGTTTCAGAGGTTGGAGCACCAAAAGAGTAAAAGTAAAAGTCAGGATTATGGAAATTTCAGAGGCCGGAATTCCTCGGTTTGCTTCCAAGCATCATTCACTCCGAGCGAGGTCAGGTCCATAAAACACACACACGCACATAAACACACACACGCAGACAAAAGGGTAGTCAGTGTAACGCCGGTGAACCGTGTCAGTATAAATCTGATAGTCCCAACATAATACAACGACGGCCACAAAAATGTCAACAGTCTACTTAACCCCCTGGAACGGATGTGAAGGGGAACAGCGGAGAGAGAAAAGAAAACGCAGCGATGGATAAACTGAGGAGGAAAAAGAATGAGTGCAAGGTGGCCAGAGCGAACGCAGAGCTGCAGCGAAGCAGAAGGTAAAAGAAAACAGAACAAAAAGGAGGAGAGTTTGGCGTCAATGGACCAGAATATCCGCGTTCACCTCCTGGTTTTGGGGTCACGTCTCGTCTCATTGTCGTCACCCTTGAAAAAAAGGATTTGCAGGCCAGCTCCACAGTGCTAGCATCATACTTTCATTAGAATATTACACTGGGCCATGTTGTGATTTCAGAAACATTTAGATTCATTTTGTCCTAATGAAACTCTTCGATAATTAATGGGAGCCGGCGTCTTATGAATATGATAGATACTGAGGCATCTTTTAATTCATTCAAGCCTTTATTTAAAGGTCCAGTTTGTAAGGTTGATTGTTTGATGCCTTGGTTCTGTAGTTGGTGTCGACCTCCAACCCAAACTGTCAGAATCTGACAAGTTGGGAATGAGACTCAACCATCAACGACTTTGCCAGTCGGACTTTTAAATCCACAAGATCTGGATTTTTATTTGGATCCTGGTCAAAGATACCAGCTGCCTCAATAAAGGTGTTTTTCATCAGGATCCACGTTCTGTTCCCTGAGGAATTTGAACACAGTGTTCGAGGAATTGAGAAAAAATTGGATCCGTCCATTTATCCGATCTGTAACAAAGGTTTATGGAGTCTATTCTGAGCCAAGATCCAGCCCCTGTCGAGGTTTAATGGAAATCCACCCAACCAACCAACACACGGACACAGGTGTAAACATAACCTCGTTGGTCAACATGTGGATGAAGGTTCTCAGTCACGCAGGTCATTGTGATCTAAGTGGTGTATCGTAGGCAACTGGACTTGTTTCCAAGAGGCTTCCTCAGCTCTAATTAACTGGAGGGGAGTTTGCAGGCTTTTAAAAGCCTGATGATGATCAATGAAGACTACAAAAGAAGTTGCTGGCAGGGAAAAATATAAGAAAGTAGCCAGAGAAGTCCGTGTTCCCTCAACTAGTAGAAAGTTTTACTCGTCACTTCAGGTAAATGAACAGATGAAGACACGGAGGTCATGTTCTCACCCGGGTCGGTTGGTTCATCAGCAGGATTATACAACAACTACAGGACGGATTTAAACTAAACTTGGACGGCGGATGTGTCTCAGACCAGAGCAGACTCCATTAACGTTGGCGTTTGGTGCGGATCTGGTTAAAGGGACGGATCCAGGAATTTGTATTCTCATAGTCTTTAACATTGCAGGATAGAGCATTTCTCCACATTGTCGTCCATTTCTCAGGGAGTAATCCATTGATCTTGATGAAAATAATCAATGAAAAAAAACATCATTTGTTTTAATGAGACCACCGTGGAGGTCCCGAAGCCAAAAAACAGTTGAACCTGGCCTCAGTTTTGCTGCAGTGCAACATAATCCAACAAGGCGCTTTGTAGGCCAATCCAACTACATACAAACGAGCATTTTGGCTGATTGTGAAACGAATGGGGCGCTTCCACTGGTTTCCTAAAGATTGTTGCAACGGAGGATGAACTGATCGCCACCTTGATCATTTTCCAGAGTTTTATTTCATTGAATAACAAACTGCTGTGCAGCGTTATGGCCTGAGAAACGCTGCGAAGCCTTCGAGTCATCACTGGTGGAAGAAGAACTCAGATCCTTGACTTATGTAAAAGTCCTGCATTCAAACCTAACTCAAACATACTACAAGGATCTTTTCAGTGGCTATGAAAAGGCATCATTTAATACTGATGACTCTTTATGATTCAAATAGACAAACGAGACCATCAACCAGAAGACGGCTGTTTCTGTGTTGTTATTCTTGGTTGGTTGGTTTAATAGGTCATAAAATTAAAAGTATTTTTTATGGCAAAGTGTGTGAGGAGAGAAGCTGCTCTGTGGTCTGGTGGTACAAGACTAAAACAAACTTTACTTTGTTTCACCATCGCCGTCTTTTGTCTGCAAAGAGAGCCGCCAAGTTTGTTGCGGTAGCTTCGGGTAAAACTTTGTAAGTATGTCTTTTACTTTTCTTAAGGAAAGTATCAACATTAAAGGTTCAGTGAAAGTTTTCCTATTATGTGTTTAAAGGACAAATTCGGAAGATAGCGGGCCCGCCGACCCAAGGTGTACTCAACAATCAGCGATCTTTTCCCAGGATCGCACCTTTAATGTTGAGCTCATTTGAACTACTTCATACGCTGATGGTGACTGTAACCCTCAGCAGTGCATCGTAGTGTAAGACCAGGTATCTCTTAAAAAGATACTGGAGTAATCGCTGCCATACCACCAAACTAAAGAGTGTCCGTTTTCCCCAGGCACAATCCACTCCACGCAATGGTTTTGTACTGATTCTCCATAATAGAACTAGACCTTGAAACAGTCTGTTTTCAGCTTTGTGACGATGCAGCTCCTCGAGGGTTTCTTTAGCTGGATCGTTTTCTCCACACATAAAGAAACGCTTCATCACCAACACTCAGTATCAACACATCTGGAGGAGCACGGATCTCACCGGAGAGGAAGGATCATCAACACGAGTTACTGGTATTTCACTATCGTGCGAACCTTTTCTTCCGCTTCGCTCGCATCGACACCTCCCGACCTGAAACTCAACTCTTCGCAGTAACTTCTCACCCTCCGTCCTGTCCTGTAAACCAAACCTCTCCTCCTCCCCCCTCCTCCTGCCCTGCTAACATCAAACTCACCTCTTCCCTCTCCTCAACCCCAGATTTCTCACCCTACCCCCTCCTCCTCCTCCCCCTCCTCCAGCTGTAACCCTAAACTTACCTTTAAACATTGTTAGCCCCCCTCTCGCTGCACACAGACACACACACCTCAGCTCACCCTGAGCCGGCCCAGTGGCCTGACCTTGCCTCCTCTCCATTTTAACTCTCCCATAACTTCACACTGAGCTGAACTCGTGGCCCGAGCACCGCCTTCCTCACACACACAGATGTGAACGCTCGCACACACGGATACAAATGAAGACGCTCCGATGCTTCCGATCTTCATGTCTTCATGCCGGAGCTCCTCGCTGTTTGCGTGTGTGAGTAAATTGATCTGTCTTTGTAAAGCTGTCTCGTAGAGTCGAGCGGCGGTTGCACAACGCGTTACCTAAGAATCCAAAAGGCCGCGTCTGAAATCAATCACTTCTTCGTGATGTGGATGGATCTGTGGAAAACAGTGAGTCAGTTAGGAAAAAAACCCTCCAGGCCACGACACAATCCGTAAAGTGCTTCATGAGTTGTTTGTTGGACAGAGAGTCCAGGTTTGATCTCTTCTTTTTTTGTTTTTTTGTTTTTTTCTCTTGTGCACTGTGTCCTGAAGCTGCGGCGGTCGATGCTCTGATTCATGAAGACGATGAAGTCGGTTTCTCACTTGTCCCTGAAAGCGTTCTCTTGTAAAACACAACCACAGATGCGATCAGTCAGTTACAACTCTTTTCATTTCGAGCTGTTGCATTCATGCACCTTCAGAGTAAAACGCAGCGTCGTCAGGCGATCGTTTGTTGGGACTGTTTTCAGCAGTGGATGAATCCAAATTTGGGGATATTGTGAGTGGTTTGAGCAGCAGATGGTGTGTGTGATAAAATCAAAAAGATCTACAGAGTGTTTGTTGAAGTGTGACCCTTTGATGAAGCTTTATTGCAGGAACGGATATCTGATATAGAAATAACAGTTAAAGCTGCCGTGAGTGTTATTTTCTCATTCAGACATTTGTTAAAAAGCTCCGTGTTCCAGCAGGATTTAGTCAGTAATCTCTCCTCTCATGCAGCGAAAGAGAAAATACATGTTCTGGTATCACAGCCCACTTTATCCAATCAGAACCGAGAGCAGGGTCGTCCTGTTCTGGTACCTTCACCTGCAATGGTGGTTCAAGGAAAACTACCGATTCCAGCGTTCCTGGTGACGTCTTATGATACCAAACAGGCCGAGAGAAGGAAAACGTTTAAAGAAAAGAAAGAGGCAAAGAAAGCTGCCTCGAAATTAACAAAAGGAGTCGTGAAATCATGGCGATGTGGAGAGTTTGAGGAGAAACGGACAGGCTGACGCTTATAACAATGCCAATTTTATTTGTGAAACTGAATCTCTATCCATCAATCTATGATTATTCTTAAATGATCACCTCTCTCCGACCTCTAAAGATCATTAATAAACGAACACATTTCCCTTCAAACACACAAATCCTGTCACCCGCCTTCTTCCTCTGCTCTGCCTCTCCATCCAGCATTCTCAGAAACAAGAATATAAAAAAACAAAAAAAAAAACGGATGCATTTTTTGGCTCATAAACGACCATCAGCTCACTTTCATTGTTAGTGTTTTTTCACCCTCCACCCCCTCCTCTCTCTTCTTCTTCTTCCTCTTCTTCTTCTTCTTCTTCTGTGGTCATTGGGAGGTCATACACTCCTGAAACATCCGCTGGGTTTTCTCTCCCAATTCACAACCATCCGCTCTCCAATATATTCTCACATTCTCCGCAGTTATCACATTCTCAGATGTTAGTCGAGGGGGCAAGAGGTCTTATGGATTCGGAGAATACCGAAGTGTCTTGGGCGCACACACACACACACACACACACACACACACACACACACACACACACACACACACCACAGCGTCTGGCCAGCCCTTGTTCTTCGGGTGACCCTCGCCTCTCTCTCTCTCACCCCGTAACTTAACGCTTATTTTCACTTTGCACGTACACACAGGTAGAAAAATACACGAGCGCTCTCTCAAAATAGATGTCCAGGCCGTCTGTCTCACCTTAACAGGTTTCCTCTCCGCACACACACACACACACACACACACACACTCATGAACACACACACTCATGAACACACACACGGCCCCAGTGTGTGCTGACCTAGGAGTAACTCAGTGAAGTCAGCCAATAAAACACAGAGGAATCGTCGGCACGTAACTTGACATTCTAGTGGTTTGTTTGGATAACCTCTCGCTGTGCCGAACCAACACACACACACACACACACACACACACACACACACGCTCGCACTGCAGCACGGTATTTTACATTTTTACGACTCTCCCGATCCGGCAGGACCCCACCGCCTCGCTCGGCCCCCAGCGTTGCCCTCTCGTCCACCCCGCCACACACACATATTTAGTCTACCGAGCCGCTGTTTTCCCAGCAATTATCTCCAAACTAAACAATTACCCAGAAGCGGTAACTACAGACCAGAGTTATTGTGAAAGACATGCTGGGTTGTTTTTTTTTTTTTTTTTAAATTTTAGCAAACGTTAGCAGCGTCGCTTTTAAGAGCGGTAACGTTGGTCATGTTATGAAATATCTCAGCAATTATGGGACGGAGTGCCGTGAAATTTAAACAGACGTGCATGATTTTAGTCCAACACTTCAGATTACGACATATCGACTTTCTTTTAACATGACTGGGGATTAAACATGATCTCTTTATTTAACATGGCGCTCAGTTTATCCAGAGTTTACAGGGCAAAGTTCAATAAACCGTCTGAGGTAAGTTTTGGAATGAAATGTGGCATAAAAACTCTGATTTTAGAGACAGAGTTATGATTCTGTATCAGGTAGTTTCAGTTTATGAGCTTGTAAAGCTGCACGTTCTGACTCGACTTCTCTTCGTTCAGCGCGTCTTCGGCAGTGAATCTTTTTTTTTTTTTATCTGCGCTTGTCAACGCGGTGCTGAGCTCGACTCATCGCACGTCTTTATTTTCTCTGCTCCTGTCGATTCCGCCTCAGCGTATTCCTTCTTCTTCTTGTTTCTCAAGTTGACTTGTTAAGAAAAATACAAATCCCCGAGAAGAAGATTTAAAGAAGAAAGATGTTTTTCAGTTGCTTCTGTCAAGTCGCAGTCGGTCCTTCGATAAGTGCGTCGTATTCTTCACTTTTTCTTTGTCCTGGATTGGGACCGGCACCTATTTCCTTGGAGATGGAACCTTTGTCACAAATAGTGAATATATTATGTGCAATATTCAACTTTTATCTTTCACTCGTGAATCTGTGAGTTCTGTGCACGTCAGGCGTCGTGGTTTGATGCTAAACCGAAACGGAGGAGGACGATGGAGAGACAATCCGATCCTGACAGGAAACGTGTGTGAATACGTCTCAAAAAGCTGCTCACAGTTACAAACTCAAAATCAACTTTCCTTTTTAATTTGACTTAATTTGACGACCTTCTTATGTAAGACAGAGAGTGAAACTTAGCTCAGTTTCTCAGATTTGTTTCTTGATCGCACTTTAAACTTTCAGCCTTAATTCCATTCCTGCATTTGAGGCAACGAGTGGAACAATGCTCAACAAGAGAAGCAGGGATTATTATACACGCTCTGATTATGTAGCGTATGAACAATGCTTTGTTTGCAGTTATAGTCTCAGTTTCATTAAAGAGTTCAGCAGATTGATCCGAGGTGTCTGTTCCCAGAGACCTCCTCGCTTTTCTTTTCCTAAACTGGCCACGAGTCGACACGGCTTTGCTTTAAACAGTTACAAAAGGTCAGAAATCGTATACTAACCAGATCAAGGCCGATAATTGACATCACTTACATTCAAACTGACTCCTAAAATCTCTATAAATATTTGTCTTGAACTCGCGCTCCGGCCTGCGAGCCGGTCCCAGACTCCGTCTGCAGATCGAATATGTTTTCATAATCGGCTGACATTCCACAGAATCTTTGCGTCCGGCGTTCGGCTCTGGAGTTCTGATGTGGTTCCTGTTTGTGCCTCCCAGCTGGACCCGTCGGGTCGAACGCTCATTCACACCTCACAAATCCATCAGAACCGTTTCATCACCAGTTATTCCTCTGTGATAGTTGTGTGTACGTGGTCGCAACCTTTTCTAAGTTTGTGTGACTTTAAAGGTGTGAAGTTTGTATTCCTTGACCGTGTGTGTGTGTGTGTGTGTGTGTGTGTGTGTGTGTGTGAACTCCTGTTCCCCCTGCTGTGTGTTCCAGGTCTGTATTTATGAGTCTCTGGGCTCCCACTGAAAACCAAATCTTCTTTAACTTTTACCTCAACGTGACCCTGTGTGTGTTCGTGTGTGTGTTCGTGTGTGTGTTCATATGTGTGTGTGAACATGGTACCAGCAGTGTCATCATTACCTCACCCTGACCTCTGTGTGTGTGTGTGTGTGTGTGTGTGTGTGTGTGTGTGTGAGGCAGTCGTTTTCACCTCTTTACCTCAGCGACTCTAAACTCCCCGCAGAACAACACACTCTCTTTAGTCTTTGTGTGTGTGTGTGTGTATGTGTGTGTGTGTGTGTGCACGCGAGTGTGTAGCAGACGGCGGATCAGGATTACTTCTACCTCTCACCTAATCCCCGACCTTGACCTCCCTACAAAAGCTCTCTCTCTCTCACAGTATAAAACATCGTAACGGCGGCGTTTTTCACTCCGCGCTTCAAAGGGGAGCGCGGCGACGCTTTCGGGGGAGGAAACCGCCACATTCGTCATTTTTACCTGTGAAGTTATGAGAACGCGGACACCGACATCATCCGTGTGCACCTCATAGATCACCAGCCGCACTTCAACACACACACACACACACACACAACAGGACGACTCTAAATTCACGGCCCTGAGTGTCACTTTTAGGTGCTGAAAGTTTAACGACCTCAGACTGGATGTGAGAATCGTGTAAATCTGATACTTCAGCGTAAATACATCTACTTTATAGATTTAAAGCGGGTTTATGTTACTTTTTGAATGTTGCTCCGCCAATAAGTGGCAATTATACAATGGAAAAATGTTAAAATACAGTGTAACAGCAGCACGCAGACACATAGAACTGTTATCTGATCGTTCTCAGACTGGGAAGGCTTTTTTTCTGAGGACCTGAAGAACTGCAGTGTTGGATTTTGGTGCAACTCTGACATTTTTACGCTCAATATCAGTACGCTCTGAGTTGTGGCGTGGCCTCAGTGCTCTTCAAACTGGAGCTGAGCTCACACGTGATAACTTGTGGGGAAGTAGACTTAAACAAATTTTGCCGCAGTAGATAAATAAAACGGGTTCCCACAGCTTTATGTTCCCACATTTCCTTTCCTTTCCTTCCTAACCCTTAAATTGAAGGGAAATATAGAAACACAAGACCTAATTTTGAAAATGTCCTAGAAATGTGGGAATATAGGGCCTAATTTTAAGAAAAATCTTAGAAATGTGGGAACAGAGGGCCCTCTAACATCTCTCGTTTGCAATGGGAGTGTGTACTTTTGGCATTTACACCCGGGTCCGCTGACTCTGCAGCAGGCACTTTATCACCTCAGCTTTGATTGGAATGTAAGACGTAGCTCAACACGCTGAATTCTGACATATTTCCAAGTGATGAGTTGCTTGACCTTGTTGTTTGGTGATGACATGACTGAGTCGTGGTGGATTGTTGTTTAGACCTGCTGCTTTTATTTTCTAACTGTCTATCATCTGTTGCACTGGTTAGAAGGTGAATTTCCAACACTGAACTGTAAATCAACTCCTGCACTTCCTGTCCAGCCCCTCTGCATTTATTTCATCTCTGGTAATTGCAGCCTTCACCACATACGTGTGGTAAATTATCCTGTCATAATATCCGCGGCACAGAAACATGGCTGCCATCATGAAAGGAAGAAAAAGTAGGAAGAAAAAAAAATAAAAGTGTCTGAAGGAAAAAAAAAAAAGGCTCTAACCTGATAATTTCTACTTAAATATCGTAAAAGACAAACATCTGTGAGGAGGGGAATCATCTGTAATTTTAAAATATCGGCGCTGTGCACGCCAGGCGGCGTTTCCTCCGACGCGGCTTCAGGAATTAAAGGACTTCACCTTCTACTCTCAGAGTAAAATATCCGCTCAGCCTTGACTGGGGCTCGTCTGGTGCCGTGGTTAGTGTAACTGTCTCCACCCTGCTCCTCCACTGGCTTCGGCTGGAGTTTTGATATCGGACAGTCTGACCACAGAGATTTCACAGATATTCCAACCTTGTCAACTGCTACCTTCAAAGTGTGCGTGTGTTGTATTTCATTCGTTTTTAGTTTTTTTTGTCTTTGAACGACTGCACAGATGCCAGTTTTTTTCTCCTAAGGCATGCGGCGTTATGCTAATGTGCGTGACTCACGTCTGCTGACTCCTTCGCCGAACCTTATATACACATATTTGCCAGTGTGTGTGTGTGTGTGTGTTAGCGTGTTTGTGTAGCCGCTCTATAACATCTCTAACACACTCTGACCACGGACGCTCCGCAGATTGGCCCGTCGCGTCATCTTCCCTCTCCGGTGGTACAAAGCAGACGATCCTTCGCACACGAGGTGCACATTCAAGCCCCGAAACTAATCGAATTCTGGCAGAACTTGTGTATCTGGAATGTGGAGCACTTTAATGTAACTCTTGCCGATTCGTCTGGTGCGGGATGCATATGGAAGGGGGTCGCAGGGCTCCATCGACGGAGACAGAGTTAGATTAGAGCTTTATCTACAGATCCTGTCGGCATCTCGACTCGCAATCAGCGTTGGCGTTCTGTAATCACATTACATTTGTCAGTCAGGGATTCCTGTCACGCATTACTGACCTTACTTTCAGCCAACACGTCTGACCTCTTCTCATATCCATGAAACTCAACACAACAGCTCTTTCCAGTTTCTTTTGCTGAATCCTCTTCACGAGTTATAACAACTGCTTTAGTGATAAAGACATTAAATAACCTATCATGACTATTATAAAGCCACAGTTTGATGACTGAGGGACTCCAGTAAAGCAGCAAACAGTTTATGTTTGTCTGAGTGTGTTTTGCCTGTTAAATGCAGTTCAGACGCCATTTAAATGTTGTGTTTGTCTTGTATTTTGGGCTGATTTTCACCAATTTCTCTGTCAGATTTGTGGTATTACATTATCAGAGGGCTTAAAAAGATCTCATGCACGCCCATCTTATTAGGGTAGGGTTAAGGTTTATTGTTTTATTCTTAACTCACAATTACGGGACAAGACATCAGAGGCGATGTTGCTCCTACAGGGAGGAAACTAATCCATTACTTTTTTAAAAAAAAGATGACGAGTGTTGTGTGACACAAGTTGGATCTAGATGTATAATTCGTACATCCAGCATCAATCTTTGAACATCACATCCAAAATAACTAGTTTCCTGTCCACCAACTCACATGAAACAGTGATTAATTTGTGAATGAAGGCTATTAATGATGAGTATAAGTTGTAATTTGGTGTCCAGGTCTGATATTGTCACTCCACACAAGGATCCTCCAGTCCAGTAGAGCAGAACTTGGGGAGAATCTGGACTCTGGCCCTCTGGACCGGCTCACATACGTTCCCCTATTGTAATTACACATTTATTTGACAGGGGTAAATATTAAACTTATAGGAAAAGGATCTTTCAATGACATATTTAATGGACTAAATCTTACAGGCACATCAACAGATTTCATCCTATTTGCGTTCAAACATTACAAGAAGCTAAAAATCAAAGCAGATCAGTGAACCTTAACATGTTAAAGAGCTCTCTACGATCACTCTGCATAATAACAGGACATGAAGTGATTGTTTTTCAAGCGGGAATGAGTCGGACCTCTCGGCTTCCATCGCTCTCTGCTCTGCTGAATCCAAACGTGGCGTCCAGCTGAAATTAAAAAGGCCCGCACTGACCGTTCTCTTACCTCGCAGTAACGACTGTTATTGTTCCTCGACTGGCAAGATCTCCCCGCTCACACTTTCAGGGAAGGTATTTGAGAAATTTCGCCCACCTGCGTTTCCTTAAGTGGTGGTGTCTTGGCGAGGCGGCTGTTTTTGAACCCGTGACATGAGAAAAGTTCTCCGGTGAACCCGGCTACAGATACGCCGGCTGGCAGCTGCGTGTGATGTGTTAAATCACTTTATCAACAGCACTGTTTTACAAGCGCATGAACATGGTAAACACCAGCAGGAACCTGTGTGTGTGTGTTTGTGTGTGTTCGGCTATAAAGCGATGGAGGAATGTGCTTTCACCGCCTAATGAGGTTCATCAAAACAGTGAGGCGTCAACAAACGAGCCTCCTCACACGCGAGGTGAAGGAAGGAGGGCGATGGAGGGATGAGGAGGGGCGGTGTTTTATATATAGGAGCAACATGTGGGCAAATCTGCTGTTTTCATGAAGCTACTGATGAAAATCAACGCATAGAAAACTTCTTTATTTTAGGTCTTTTGAAGGCAGAACTCCAAAAACGAGACGTACGTGAAACACATTTACTAAATATGGCATTTAAACGTTTATCAAACTGTGTTCTATTTCCAAAGAGCATCATTAGCGATTATTTGGAGATGTTCTTCTCTTCTTCTTGCTCTGTTTTGGTCTCCACCATCTCCTGATACGACTAACTGGTTCTTAAAGGTGCTATTTGTAGGAATTTGAGCCAAAAACATTAACTAAAATGATCAACAATTCTGATGGTATGATGTCTATATAATTTGTATATTTTGTAGATATATACTAAAGTTAGCATGCTAACCAGCTAGCCACATCCCATATGAGTCTAAAGGTCCTGAACTAGCGGTGCAAACACACCAGCAGTCCCCCAGTTCTGTAAAGCTCTGCTAGCTGCATGGCTAACTGAGCTAACAATATGCTGCCCTCACACCTTTTATCCACTAAATGCTCCATCATGTTCACTATGTTAGCTATTATGTTATGCTAACACTGTCCATCTGGGGGAATTAACAAAGATTCTGCTGTGATCCGGAGCTGTTTACTGACGGGAGAACACCTCAGAGATTAGTCTTTGACTTGAAAATCTCTCTGACGTGACTCGGGCACAAATGCTCATGGAGAAGATGCACTTTTTACATTTTTATTCATGATATATTTAGTCTTGCTCGCTGTCGACCCTCCTCACTTATAGCAACAGAACTAAATGAAACACACGACCTCCGTGAGTAAACATTGTTGGAAAACTTTGGGGTAATTTGAGCATACAGCGCAAAACATTCTTAATAAAGAAGTGTTACATATTATATCTTTAAGCACTGTGGAGGTTACAATGACATTAAAAATGTGGGTGAAAAAGGCAAAACAATAATCCAGAAACTAGAAGAAAATGCTTCTTAAATCAGAGGGTAACTGATGAATGAATGCCAGAAATATTGTGTAACTAATGTTGTTTATATCAACAGTAAGTCCTGCAAAGAAGAACAGATATGTGATAAAATGTCTGTGATGTAAGATTTAACATTCCTTTACTGCTTTATCTCATTACAGACTCAAACTCCTCGACATCGCAGCAACGATCACAATAAAACAACATTATGAAATATAAAAAGCAAGGCAACAACGAGGAGAGAGATTTTTCTCTTTAAGATCTCCATTTTTGGTCAACATAAGTTCAATAAAGCAACCTTGTGTTGTTGTTGTTTTTTTTTTTTTTATAGAAACTAATAAAGATGCATGTTAGCTGTGATGGAGTCATACTCAGACATTTTAAAAGATGTTTTTCATACCAGACAAAAAAAAAAAGGAACAGCAGTAAAAGAGGCTTAAGGACTGAAAACAAAGTGTAAAAGCAGAAACGTCTGCAGGTCTGGAAATGGTAGATGTGAGATAAACAACAGGGCACTAATAAAAGAAAGGAGGTATTTTTCCTTGACTATTTTAGAGCGACGTAACCGGGGTTACAACAGGGCGAACAGGTTGAGGACAGAAAAAAAAAGCGAGACAGACGCAAGAAAAACTCTCAGATTAACAGCAAGTGTAAAGAAAAACAGAGGAAAACAGCAGGATTTACAGGAGCAGACGAAGGAAAACGAGATTAAGCAGAAAGAAGACAGAGCGGAGATTTAGTGGTCGAGGTAAAAACTGAGGTTTGCTTTTCCAAAATCTGAAAAGTTTCTTCTTCTTGATTCCCCGCGGTGACGGTAAATCTTACGCTCCACATCGCGTCGGTATAAATCTACAGCGTGTTTTCTTTCGCTCTGCTCGAGTGGAATATTTTTCTAATGAGTGTTTTATTTCTGAGTCTGACCATCACATGTACGAACACACACACACACACACCGTCAGACGCAAGCACATGGAAATGAAATCAAGTGGGAGGCGGAGGGGCTCGCAGAGGCCAGGGAACACACACACACTCATACAAAAACACACTCGGACTTTGTTGATTTGCATGTTACGGCGTTGTCCTCTCACTTCCACGTGCGCTTGTTTGTGCAGCGCGGCGTGTTCGCGCTATCTGTCGTCGTCTCGATGCCGCCCACCTCGCAAACAGCCGAAAAACACTCAATTCCTGGCAGAAGAAACATGCAGGGCGTCAAAACAAGATCGCCAAAAAGCAGCGTGCCACACCACTCCTGCTCCTTGTGCATGTTTTTGCGTACAGAGGAATTATAAAACGTGTGTGTTTGTGCACCACTGATGCCAAAAACCAAAACATCCAGGTTTCATCAGAGTTTGATCAGAGAAGACATCCCAGGTTGTGACCCCCGCCGCCTCCCTTTATCTCTCAGCTCTGTGTGTGTGTGTGTGTGTGTGTGTGTGGAGTCACCAGATTATATCTCTGATCTTCTATCGCTCTGGTTTTATTGTCATTCACCTGCCAGACAACATGCTCATTCATCCCGCGCAACCTTTTGGCCTCTACTTCACCGAGACAACTCCAGCGCTGCAGCCAGAGGAAAACACAAAGAAGAAGAAGAAGAAGGAGAAGAAGGAGATGAAGAAGAAGATAAAATGCCATACTTTCTGTAAACACTGGAGTAGTCCTGGTCCTGCATCGTCTGAATTTGCACTAAATGTCTTTTTAAGCGATAAAAGATTCGACTGCGGTGGCAGGAGATGCAAAACATCGACCAGAAACACGTTTAAAAATGCAAACGCAGAGAATATGAGATGATTTGCTTCTTTACATTATTTAAAAGGCTTAAACTAGCTTAGCATGAAGAGGGGAACTAGGAACTAGAGCAGTAAAAACACAACTTGTCGTGTCTTTGTGTATCTTTGTGTCGTGTTTAAATCAACTGGAGCTGGGAGGCTAATTTTCTTAGCTTTGTTTCATGTCTTTATGCTAATCTGAGTGAATGGTCATCAAGCTGTAAGCACTGGAATAGTTTTAGTCCTGCATCCTCTGAATTTTCACTAAATGTCACTTTCCAGGTTCTTACATCCAAACAGCTCATAGCTCTGTGACGACAGCGAGGCAACAAAAGTGATAAAAGACTCGACTACAGTGGCAGGAGATGCAAAACGTCACCAGGAAGCTGGGAGGCTAATTCTGTTAGCTTTGGACAGAGCCAGGCTAACTGTTTGCTCTGTTTCCTGTCGCTGGAATAGTCGTAGTTTTCACTGAACGTCACTTGTCAGATTCCTTTATCCACCACAGCTTATCGCTCTGTAACGGCAGCCAGGCAACAAAAGTGATAAAAGCCTCGAGTGCGATGGCAACAAATATCCCGAGGAGCAAATTTTAAAGGGCAAAGACAGAATATTTGATGATATGCTAAGAATCTCTCAAGGCACCTCAGACGACTTTAACAACTTCCTCCACAGTTTCTTCACTCCAAAGTGTTTGTGTGTGAGTGTGTTTGTGTTCCCCCCGGAGCATTAGCAACCGAGAACACCACTGATGCCAAAACCAAAACATCCAGGTTTCACAAGAGTTTCATGAAGACATCACAGGTTGTGACCTCCATCGCCTCCCTCTATCTCACTGCCGTGGGTGTGTGCAGTCACCAGATAATATCTCTGATCTTCAATCGCTCTGGTTTTATTGTTACCGGCTGCAGATTCACCTGCCAGACAACATGCAAACATTCAGCCTGCGTAACCTTTTGCCCTCCACTTCACCCAGAAAACTCCAGTGCTGCAGCCAAAGGACAAAATCAAAGCAGAAGATGAAAAATAAGTCGGTGTGGATGCCATGACCTGCTTTTTCAAAGGCAGAATGTCTTTAGTTCTGAGAGTGCTGGAACGGTCTCGCATCCTTTGAATTTTTGGCAAGTGATGCTCATTGGATTCCTTTTTATCCTAAACAGGTTATAAATCCATGAGAGTGGGCAGGAGACAAAAGTGATACGAGCCTCAGCTTACGGTGGCTGGATATGCAAAACTCCACAGGTAACAGGTTTTAAAGAAGCAAAAACAGTTAATATCTGATAATGCGGCAAAGTTATTGTGGATTTTATTTGAAAATCTCTCAGGACGCGGCGCCGATGACCACAACAGCTGCTACAACCAGTGCTACCAGTGCAGGAAGGAGGCAGAAGCGACATAACCCTCAACAGCGGTGGCAGGAGATGCAAAACGTCACAGGAAACAAGTTTTAAAGAAGCGAAAACAGAGAATATCAGATGATTATCTTGACTTGTATCCCCAGAAACTCTCAGAACGACGCACCGATGACTACAGCGGCTACTACAAACATTCACGGCGGCAGGAGATGCAAAACATCACACGAATAAAGTCATAAAGGAAAAGACAGAATAGCTTTTGGCTAAACTGTTTGTTCCTTCCGAGCGTTAGATGGGAAGATTGATACAAATCTGCTGAACGTTAGCTATGAAGCTAGAGCTAGCCGGTAGCTTTAGCTTAGCATAAACACTGGAACAAAGAAGTATAACTGTTTTCGTAGCTTCCAGTCTTCATGCTAATTTAAGCTAATTGATTTCTGGCACTAGCTACTCATTAGCATAAGGACACGAGAGCGGTATCGATCTTCTCAGCTAACTTTTCAAGAGGATGAAATTAAGTCTTTTTCTCAAAATATTGAACAGAACCTTCAGTGAATTGTGACTAAAATCGTGTTTTGGTCCACAGAGCTGAGCTGCTCTCGGTCATGATCAACAGATTGCAGTTCAAAGTTTGAAATGAGGTCATTTTCAGTTTATCGCGGCACAAAAAAAACCTTTCTGTTTGTGACCCCCGCTGTGTCTTTTGCGGGCACATTCTCCATGTTGTTACGCAGTCTGCATAAATGTCTGCAGATCCACTGTGAAAACAAAACGCCTGTGAGGATTTCATCAGCGCTTTGTGCGCCTCGCTGATTCAATCTGCTTTGTTCGCTGCAGAGATTCCCCCGACTGATACGAGTGGGCACAATACGTTTTATACACAATGAACAAACCTTTGTATTTAGTCTACCAGCTTGTTGTCGTTGAGGGCGGTTTTGTTGATGTGAGGCTTCAGCAAGAAGTCATCGGCGGTGGCGGAGATTTATTTTGGATTTGAGTTGGTGCTCGGCTTCTGATGTGGATTTGGTCGCCGCGGGATTCTTTGTAGGTGACCTTCGCTTTGTTTTATTCTGGTTTTTACTTGCGTCCGCTTGCTTATGTTGAGGTTAATGTTTTCATCGGCGCACCTCATCAGCAGTGAGGATAACAGGATGGATAAATAAACTCAAGGCTCGTCGCTGTGGCTTTGCTTCCCAGTGCTCTTGATAACGTATTAGTCGCTTCATTGCTGACATCTGGGGACGTGCCTACATGTCTTGTCAGGCAGAAAAGATGAGAAAAACAAGACAGAAATTAACAACGTGTATTGTTTATCTCTGAAAATAACCCTCTTAAACACACTTAAAGGTCCTATTTGCAGGAAAATTAGATTTTGGAGTGTCTTTATTTCCAAATAGGACCTTTGATCGGTGCTTATTAGTTTTCAAGAGATTTTATGAGGTCCATTTTGAATCAGGCACAAAGCTTCATTATTCTACATCTGTCTAGTAATTTTGCAGCACACATGGAGAGATTTTGGTACTTTTAATTAAGTTTTGATGGCGACTGTGCAGTCCAAGTTGTGCTGACTGTCAAGACGTTAGCTGTAGCTAGAAATGGACGCAGGTTGCTTTTGGCTCAAGTTAACACATCTCTAACGCGCACTGATGAGCCTCGGCATCAGTTTGTGCAAGCCTGTAAGCAACTTTGAATCAAATCAAATGTTTAAATTGTCTTTGTGTGTCTCACGTTCTGTCTTGACGCATAGTAGTAGGCCGAGTTGAAAACAGACATCCAAGGATTTCGCTTGTTTCTACAAACTTCCTTTAAAAAACAGAAATCCCTCCCGTCTTTGCCGAGCCTCGGCCGTGGTGGCGGCTGCTCAGAAAAGACCTCCGATCTAATCTAACCAATCTGACCTTCATGAACTGGAAGGAGTCTTATCTCAGCCTCCGCCTCGTCAGATAACATTCAGATTCACCTTCACATTTTTTTTTCGTCAGGTTTCGTTCCCTCTCTGTCTGCGGGAGAGTGATGAAATCTGTTGGAGTCAGAATCCGAGCTGTCAGAAGAGATCGTGGCTCGCCAACATCTGTTTTATTCCCTCTTTATTTCTCTGTCCTCTCTATATTAATCCCATATATATCCCGTCTTTTCATATATTCTGCACATATATCACTCTCACGCTGCTTTTTTCATCCTCGTCCTGACACCTCGGAGGATCGTTCTTACACAACACCCTCGGTGTGAACTCTCCGCTGGCAGAGGAATGACTCAGGTGTTTTTCCATATATACGTGTGTGTGTGTGTGTGTGTGTGTGTGTGTGTGATTTGTGCAGGAGAAACATGTGTCTCGAGTGTGTTTGAGAGTACAGTCCTGTTTGTTTGCGAGGAGAGAGTGTGTGTGTGAAGGAGAGAGCGAGAGAGAGAGAGAGAGAGAGTCAGGTGTCAAGTTTACCCCCTGATCGACCCAACCTGGGAATGATCTAGTCTCAGCAGGGGAAGCCAAAGCTGCTGCTCTATATGTGTGTGTGTGTGTGTGAAGGTGTGTAATGTTTAGTGTGTGTGTGTGTGTGTGTGTGTCTAACCCGGGGATGACTCACAAACCATCTGGAGGCCAGATGCAGGTTAGAAAACTACCCTCTCTCCTCGCTCCCTTTCCTCCAGTTGCTGTTAGTTCCCTTAGTTAACCTGTGAACCTTGACCTCCAGGCGGTGGCGTGGGTGTGTGACTCCAGGCCCGTGTGTGTGTGCGCTGAGTAAACGGCGAGGTCGCGGCCTTTCCTCTGGAGGTCGCGAACTCTCCCTCGCCAACCTCCAGAGTTCAAGTTCACTAATTGACCCTGTTCCCACTGAAACAGCCTCCATCTTTCTCCAGCT